>NW_021628758.1:0-5274 GCF_900005765.1 Plasmodium relictum | reverse complement strand
GTTCAATACCCTAGCAATGTCATTAAACAGGCAATTAATAAATCAAAAGTATATTAAATATAATATCTTAAAAATATATAGAATTAATATTACCACATTTATAATTTAAATTATAACATAATTATTTTTATACATTCCTTTTTTTTCTCACATTATACTTTTCTTTATTTATTATTACTGTTACCACAATTAATATTATATAAATATTGGTTTAAATATCAAACTATCACCTAAATAAGTGGTAAATATTATCAGATGGAATGTTATTCTTAATTGTTTCTCTATATTAAAAATTTTATTCAAATTTTATCTTTTTTTTTTTTTTTCTATAGAGTGAATCAATAATTCTCAATAGTTGAGATTTTTTTTTAAAATTTTAGAAGAAAATAATAAAAAAAATACTTATTCGTTAACTCTAAATATTTAATACATATAATATGTTCATCATTTTATTAATCTATTCTATTTTAATAATATTAATACATAGCATTTATGCAAACATTTTAAAATTAAAAGTTAATATATCTTTAAGGTAATTTTTGTTTCTTAAATATATTAATATTTATTATTTTTACATGCAATTTTTAAGTTTAAAATTATTTTATTTATTTTTTTAAAGTCATTAATATAATTTCTTATATTTAAGGGCCAAGATAAACTGATTTATATAAATAAAAAAAATAAAATAAAAATAAATTTTATCATAAAAATTTTATTTTAATTAAAAAAAAATAAATGATGAACAGGAGAAATAATATTATCTCAAACATCAAAAAATATCCTAGATACAATAATCATGTAATTAAAAGCTTTATCACTGAAGATATTTCTACTTTAAAAATGTACAATAAAGGAAAGAAAGAGATTTCATTAAATCCTTTTATAAAATTAATCATATTTGTTCTTTTCATTGTGATGTTACAATACTCTTGTAATGTAAGATAATAATAACTCCTAAAAAGATTTCAGTATTTTTGTTATTATTTTTCTAAATTAAAATTTCATTAATATAAAAAAATAAACCTTTTTTTAATGCTAAATGTTTCCATCTTATTTTAGTTGGACTCTTGCAAATTTTTGAGAAAAAGTAACTTAGAAAGCATGTCACATTTAGGAACTGAAAGATCTCTAGCAGAAGGTGAAGATACAGTAAAAGTAAATGAACAATCAGGAGTGAGACAAAGAAATAGTGAAGAGCAGCAAGATGATAGTGTGATAGAGAATTTAGGAAAGGGCGATAATGTAGAACAAGGAATCAGAAGAGAAAAAATAGATAAAAATGAAGGAAGAAATATTAAGGAAAGAATTTTAAATATTGCTAAAGGTAATCCTCAACTAATTATCTTTTTCATTATTATTTTACTATCATTTATTTCAAGTACATTATGTATATCAGCATATAGTGCAGGAAACACAACTTTAAATAATACATCTGTTTTATTAGTTGCTATAAGTATTATTTTTACTGTAGTTCTTTTGATATACGAAAGAATCATAGATAAAAGTACATAATAGAATGGATAAACATACTTTACATATTACTAGAACTTTAAAAATTATCCTTATAAAGTTGTATATACCATTTATTTACAATATAATACTTAAAATTATACTAAAATATAAAAATAATATATATATATACACACTCTTTTTGTGAATTTTATAATTTTATTCTTTTAATTTATGCTTAGAATTTTGATTTATTATTTACCCGTTCAAATATATTGCTAGAGTATTGAACAAACAAATTAATAAAGAGTATTGGTTTATTAACTGCCTATTTATTAACTTTTCTAGAGTATTAAACAAACAAAATAATAGAGAGCATGTATAAATAAATATATGTTTTTAAATATATATATATATATTTGTTTTTATTACGTATATAATGGTTTCTTATAATGCATAATATCTAATTTTAAATAAAATATACTGCATCTTTAATAGACATGTTAAACTGTTATAAATAAGTTTCCATTTACAAAGAATCAGCATATTATTTTAATTAAAAACACATATACAATTTATAACAATTAACAAAACTCCAAATTCTAATTTATTAAATGTTATTTCAAAAATATACAATGAGCATAACAGAAAACACTATACTTTTTCATTATGTTTTTTATGTAACAAAAATTTAATTCTCTTTTTAATTAGAAGAAACGTCAACTGATAACAAAAAAAATATAAAATAATTTTTTTTTTTAATTACAAAGATGTATATATAATAAGAATAAACAAAACAAAAAATAATAACTTTATATATTTTATTTTTTTTAACTAGTGTCAGTGCATTGCTAACTTGTACATATACGGCTAGTAAACTAACTTAATGTACTATAAAAGGCTAATAACATCTTGTATTAACCAGGGTGTATACCTATAGAAAAGCTCAAGTTGTGATTTATTAATTGCCAACTTAATGACTTTGCTAGGGTATTGATTTATTAATTGCCCGTTTAATGACTTTGCTAGAGTATTAAACAAACAAATTAATAAAGAGCATGTATAACTAAGTATACGTTTATATATATATATTCGTTTTTATTATATATATATAATGTTTTCTTATGATGCATAATATTTAATTGAAGTTAAATTTTACTGCATCTTTTAATAAACCTATTAACAGTTATAAATGAGTTTTTATTTTCAAAGAATTAATATCTTCTTTTAATTAAAAACATACAATTAATTTATAACAATTTATTAAATCAAAATTTTATGATATTCAATGTTATTTCAAAAATATACATTGAATAATACATAAACATTTCTCTTATCACTTAAGTTTTTAATAAGTTAACATTCTCTCTTTTAATTTTTATTTACTAAAAATTAAAACATAACATAACATAACATTTCTCTCCAAAAAAAAAAAAAATATTTAATTTTTTTTTTTTTTTTTTTTTTAAATTACAAAGATGTATATATATATATAAATAAACAAACAAAAAAAAATAACTTTATTTTTTTTTTTTTTTATATACATGGGACTAGCGTCAGTGCATGGCTAACTTGTACGTATACAACTAGCAACTAGCTTAGCATGCTACAAAAGGTTAATAATACCTTTTATTAACCAGTAATACAGAGTAATTTAATTCAAATTAAATAATATATATTATAAAATGCTAATACATATATAATAAAATAAGCATATATATATATATAATAATCCGTATATTTAGTTATATATTCTCTATTCTCTATTAATTTGTTTGCTTAATACTCTAGCAAAAGCATTGAATAGGAAATTAATAGATCATTAGTCAAACATATGTAAATACTATGAATGTGAATTTATTTATCTTTTATTACAGCTCTTAAAAGCATCTTAGAAACAGAGAAAAAGGCCAACAATAAATTCATTGTCCAATCTATAAATTAAGAAGTGCTTTCATTAATGTATTACATAAAAAATACATTTTAAGCCCTTTAATTATAGTTTTTTCTATTTATTTTTCTATATTCATTTTCCTTTATAAATTTCTTTTTTTAGATTAAAAACTTTTGTTCATTTTTTTTTTTTTTGATTCTTATTTATGCTTTCTATTATTTTATTTACTTTTTTCCTTATAACATTCTTCAAAATGGATTATGTTGTATCGGTATTAAAAAAAATAAATTATCTTATAAGAGTTAGAAAAATAATAAGAGGGACATTTTTTTGAATTATTTTTTAAGCTAACCTAATATGACTATGTTTATTATGAAAAGAAAAATACATAATATAAAAATAAAATAATAATTTATTTTTGTTATTTTACTATGCAAAATGAGCGCCCACAAAAAAGATATTTAATATTAAAAAAAAGTTTTTTTTCATGTTAGTAAATTTTTAATATAAAGAAATAGTAATAACAAAAAAACGTAAATATTTTTAAGTATTATTATTGTCCCATATTATTGGGACATTGCAATATCCAAATTAAAGCGGTATGTGTAAAAAATTTCATGAAAAAATATAATATATTTTTTTTCTTTTTTTTATTTCCTGTTTTTAAAGATTGTTTTTTTGTAATAATAAAACATTTAACTACATGGTAAGTAGTACCTAGGATGCATTATAATATTCAGAAGGAGGGTAATATTATTTTTTCTGTTTTTTTTTTTTTTTTTTGATTAAAATGATATTTTTAAATAAAAATAAATTTTTATTATTATTTTTTATATGTTTTAGGAGAAGGATAATCAAACGAAATAAATAAATTTAAAAAATCACCTTTTAAATTTAAAAGAAAGCAAGGTTTATTTTTTTTGTGAATTTTTTTTTATACGAAAAAAAAAATTTTAAAAAAAATTTTATATATATTTATTTATGAATTACGATAATATATTGCAGAAAATAAATATATAACAGCAAAATATTTTAAAGATATTACTTTTTCATATGACCTAAAGTGTTCATTTTATGTTACGTTATTAACGATAGGTATTAAAACATGCACAAATGTGTTAATTTAAAACTTAATGAACCTTCAAATTCTTTAAAAAAAAATTTAACAATTAATTTAATAAACAAGTACCTTTATTGATACCAAATCTTAACATGTATGAACTTATTTTCTTTTTTTTATTATAGTTATATGTATAAATATATAACAGTAATTATTAATAATATTTTCTATATTTTTATTGAAATATTATCATTTTCTTTTGAAAAAATATGTGTATGCATGTGCCCAATTTCATATTGAATTATAATTTTTTATCATAGTTAAAATGTTAATACATAGTAAAATTGTTATAATAATAATAAAATAAAATTAAAATTATTATTGATAAACTTCATAATTTTCACTTCATAGTATATTTTTTCTTTATAATTTTTATTATTAAATTAGAGTTACTGCTGTATTTACGATAGTTATAAATATATATATTCTCATCCTTTTATTTATTTTTTTCTCTCTTTCGTTATTTTTTTATTCCTATGCATTTTTATTATATTATAATAATTTTTTTATAAAAAAAATTATGCATGTACAATATTTTAATTTCATTTTTATTTCTTCCCATAACTAAATATTATTCTATTACACATCGTTATGGTGTCAAATTACAGTAGAAAATAAAATTAGCATTGAACAAATTTTATCATGAAATAAAAAACCTCATAATTAGGCTATTTTCAAAATTTATCTGATATCGTATATCTTAAAAATCTATAGAATTGTTATCACTGCATTTATAATTTCAGTTTTAAACTAATTAATTTTATATTTTATGTTTCTCTTCTCTATTGTAATAAGAATTAATAACATGCAC
>NW_021628757.1:0-25807 GCF_900005765.1 Plasmodium relictum | reverse complement strand
TTTCACTCATATTTATAAACTCTAAGTTGTATTTAAATAAAATATAAAGCTGAAAAAAATATTTAAATTTTTCACGAAATTAAAAAATTTCTTTTTCTGTATATATTAATTCTTAATTTATTAGTAAGTACTTGATTTATTAATTGCCTGTTTAATGACTTTGCTAGAGTATTAAACAAACAAATTAATAAAGAGCATGTATAACTAAGTATACGTTTATATATATATATATTCGTTTTTATTATATATATATATACTGTTTTCTTATGATGCATAATATTTAATTGAAGTTAAATTTTACTGCATCTTTTAATAAACTTATTAACAGTTATAAATGAGTTTTTATTTACAAAGAATTAATATCTTCTTTTAATTAAAAACATACAAATAATTTATAACAATTTATTAAGTCAAAATTTTATGATATTCAATGTTATTTCAAAAAATATACATTGAATAATACATAAATATTTCTCTTATCTCTTAAGTTTTTAATAAGTTAACATTTCTTTCTTTTAATTTTTATTTACACTAAAAATTAAAACATAACATAACATAACATAACATTCATTCATAAAACTCTTCCCAAAAAAAAAAATATTAATTTTTTTTTTTTTTTTAATTACAATGATGTATATATATAAAAATAAACAAACAAAAAAAAATAACTTTATTTTTTTTTTTTTTTTTTATATAGGACTAGCGTCAGTGCATAGCTAACTTGTACGTATACAACTAGCAACTAGCTTAGCATGCTACAAAAGGTTAATAATACCTTTTATTAACCAGTACTATAGAGAAATTACTTTGGTTGTATTTATTTCTTATATTAAAATGAAAGTAATACTAATATTTCTCCATTATTAGTTTATTTATAGTTCATTTATCATTATGATCATCTTTTTATAAAGAACATTCTGAAGAAAATTCATCACCTTCAAGGTTGTGATATATGAGAATTAAAGGATATTATCTATGTTATAGAGATCTCAATTTTAATCCATATTACGATATTTTTTTTTGAGATTGTATCTAAGAAATGTGAATAGTAATTTTTGAATAATGATAGAGATAAAAGAAAACGAATGATATATGGTAAATTTTCGTTATAAAAGAAATTTTTTAAGGATTAAAACATAATCTAATTTTAAAATCTTTGGAAGTTTGCCCTATAACGAATTTAATTCACATATTTTTTGTGATTCCTAAGGAGGTATTATAATATGAATAAACATTAATATATTTTAGAGTAATTTTATTAGATCTAACGAGCCAATTTAAAAATGAGAATGGACGAATTTTAGGTGTTGATATAATTGGAAACTCAATTACCCTACAAAGATTCATAATATTTATATACGATTTGTTAAACTGCGCATTCATTATTTTTATAGTAAATTAAGAAGTTAAGCTTAATATACTTTAAATTAACAATTATGCATGTTTCAGTATACCACGTTGGTATTAAATAAAATAAGAATAATACATTGGTTAATAGTATGTTAACACTTTGTAATATAATTGTGATTTATTTTATGGGAATGACATTGTTTTTGGTAAAAACTATTATACTTGACTAAAATAAAATAATATATAAGATAATTTTTTTATATTTTATACTATATATATAATTATATAAAGAGTATATGATAGTTTAAAATATTGAAAAAGTATCGAAGCGTCTAATCATTATATCAAATAGCTTTTAAAAATAAGAATAAAAATTAGCTATGCACGCAAAGAATTTAAGGGTATATCTTAAATATATATGCGAAAATATGATTACATTACTATTTACTTAAAAATAGATATGTATTTCTTTTTCTTATATTAATATAGTTATTAATTATTTTTTTTTTTTATTTGTTGATTGATAGAAATAAAATCTTTACTAGAGAATTAAAAATTTACATTAGAGAAGATATTTTTACAAAAAGTAGATAAAAATATCTGAATATAAATAATAAAATGTTAAGAGAGAAAACATTTTATTAAATGTATTATCTTTACGTTTATATGTGATGCTTATTTTATGATATATTATTTTTGTGTGTAAAAAAATTTTATATATTCTATAACACTTAGCTTTGAAAGAAACTTCTGTGTAGAAGTATAAAAAGCCAATTAAAATTAGCAGAGACATCTATATATATTTTTTATTAATTTGTTTGCTCATTACTTTATCAAGGTCTCTGAAAGATAAATTAATAAATCACATATATAATATAAAAATATGAAACTATTAATAAAAATATTTTACTATGATATTTTATTTTCATTTTTTTATCTATGTTTTATTCATATTTCAAAATTAATTAATAAAAATTTTTAAAAATTAAAATATTTTTATAAGGAATTAAAAAAATTAAAAAAAGTAAAAATTATGTTTATGAAAATGTGAATAACTGTGGATTACGAAAAATGAAAAAAAAAAAGCTTAATAGTATTTGAATATAACTAAATAATCGTTTGCTAGAAAATAAAAAAAAAAATATTAAATAATAAAGATAAATAAAAACAAAATGAAAATCCTATAAAAAAACAAACAAATTAAATACATAATGTTAGTCTATTTTCAGCAGATGAGTTCATGAAAAAAATTTATGTAATTTATTTAATTGCTAATTATAAAGTTAAATAATGAATAGGAAAATAATAAAAGTATTGAAAAAAATAAAATTATTACATAAAAAAAAACCTTTCGTTTTTAATAGAAAAAACAAAAGTTCTACCAAAATGTACGAATTTTTGTTACCATGAAAATATTAATCATCTATAACAATAGAAAAATGAGAAAATATCAAATGAATTATATAATTATATAAAGACATTTAATAAAATGAAAAAAAATCATAAAAAATTTCATAATATAAAAAATATAAAGTACAAAGAACCTATATTTGATAGTAAATATACACTTACAATTGATAGTATGAAAAATATAAATAAAATAAAGAACTTAAAAAAGAAAAAATTATTTACAAAGTAAAAAAAAAATTAGATGGAAAAATATTTTAATGAAACTAAAAAAGTAACATATAAAAATAAAACAAGATAAATAGAAGATAAGAATTTATTAATGTATGATAACATGGATGGTGCATATTTTCAATACGATAAAAGAAATCAAAAATAAATAAAAATGATAAATTTGAAAATAAAAAAGTAAAATTAGAAGTAAAATAAGGTTGTTTTATATTTTACTTTTGTATTTTTCTTTATTCTATTTTAAAAAAAATAATTTTCCATAATAGTATATTGAGGAAAATATTGCATTTGAAGAATACGGATCTTATATTAATTTGCACAAATTACATCAATAAGCATACGAAATATTCATTTTATATATAATAGTACTTAAAAAATTTTTTTTATATATCTCATATTTTTAAACTATATAAAATTTTTAAATATTAATTATTTTTTTTTATTTTGTATATTTTCATTTCATTTTTGTAAAGTTTTTCTTGGGATATATTTCTTTTTATCGTTGAAATACATCACTTTTTAATTTTTTTTTTGTTTTTGCATATTACAATTTCTTTTTTGTTACACATTAGTTAAATGCTTTTGAAGAATAAAATTTTAGCATTTTATTTGATTAATATTACAAGTTTATTAAAATTTTTGTTATATAAAATAATCTACTTTTTTATATTGTATACTTTATTGTAAAATAATTTTAAATTATGGATATTATATAATAATTTATGATAATTCTTTTTTTCTTTTTTTTTTATACTAATAAAAGATAAATATTTTTTATAAACATAATTTATAGAATATTTTTTAAAATAAAGTATTAAAATTACTAATAAATATATATCTTTTTGAATATATAGTAACTCTTTAAAAAACAAAGCTTTTGTCTACATAATTATCATAAATATATACTTATAAAATAATTTGTAGGAATATTATAATTCATTCTCTTTTTTAAAAAGTTAAGTAAACAAAAAAGTACAATTTTATATATATAAAGAAAAAAAAGATCTTTAATAAAATGAAATTTTTTTTCCTTTTTTTCTAATACTTTTTTTTTAAAATGTATTTATATATATAGTTAAATATTGTAATAAAGAAACTTTTTTAAAATATAATTAATTGCTTTAATTAATTTAAATTATTTTTTGTATAATTTCAAATGATATATGAGGATTAATATCCTTAAACATTGAAGATATTTAGGTTTTATTAATAAAATAATATTAAATATATAAAATATTCTTTAAATTTATTTTTCATGATAATATGTATCTTTTTTTTTTCTTTGCATGATTATTATTTATATTGTATGTTTTTTTAATTATTTAATCTTCATATATGTATGCAATTCTTTTTTTTACTTATATAATTTCGGTTGCTAAAGTTCTTTTTTTGTTACTGTTTAATAAAATAATTATCAATCTCTGATTTATTAATTAGCTGTTCAATGACTTCGCTAGAGTATTGAATAAGAAAATTAATAAAGAGTATGTAGATATATACTTACTTATTTTAATTGAGTTTGATTAATTTTCTTATGTAAAAGATAAATTTTAAAGTTTATTATATGTTTAATTATTTTTAAATGCATAAGTATTCACACATAAATTAATATAACTTATAATAAACATCTTATATAAATAAAAAAATAATATACTTAAATATTTTATTATATAATATTTCATTACATATTAAGATATTCTTATTTATTTTAGAAGTATTTCTTCCTTTCTTCAGATATCTCTTATGAATATAAAAAGAGATTGGCTAATAAAAATATGTATTAACCTTTTTGCATGATTAACCTCTTTGGTTTTTTAAAATTTTTACTATATATATTATTCCATATTAAATGGATAATTAATATAATTTATAACAAATATTTTTATAAAAATTATAAAAATAATTATGTAAAAATAAAAATAAAAAAAATAAATATATACATATAAAAAAAAATGTATTTTTAATTTGTTACATTCTCAAATTTTTAAAACATATTATATATCGTAAATTTTTTTTAATTTTCGTTCATTTAAAATATCTCAATGAGTATGTAATACTGTTAATCACGCAAAAAGGTTAATACATATTTTTATTAGCCAATCTCTTTTTATATTCATAAGATGTCCCTAAGAAGCAGACAAAAAGACAATTACAGATATGATTTATTAGCCAATTGTTAAATAACTTTGCTAAATTATATAACAAACAGATTAAAAAAGAGCATGCAGAGAGACCATTACTTACATTACTTATTATAATATTATTTATTACAAATGATTGCTAGCTATTTATAAATTATACCCAATTTTTGCCTTATTCACATTTCACCTTAGCATGCATATTAAAAAATTATTATTATGAAAAGTAGCATGCATTTTTATTACACACCAAATAACATGCTTCATTTAAAAAAAAAGTTCCAAAAAAAAAAAAAAATATACATATAACTACATTTTTTTTTATGCATGTGTTTGATCTTGTTATGTTTATTCTTATTCATTTTAAAAAAAAAATTATATATTTTTTATTTTTTGAAATATTAGTTTATGGTTTTTGGAAATGTCTTTTGAAATACTAGATTATGGTTTTTGGAAATGTCTTTTGAAATATTAGTTATGGTTTTTGGAAATGTCTTTTGAAATATTAGATTATGGTTTTTGGAAATGTCTTTGGTAAATTTTTTTTTCAAATAAAATGAATTTTTAAAATAAAAATTAAAAAAAAAATTAAAAAGAAATAATAAAAAAAAGTATTATGTTTTCATTAATATTTAATTTTTGTGTATTTTTAAAATACAATTAACCATAATTTATTTGTTGTTTTTAATGAATTATTTTACATAATCAATAATCCTAATGAGGATTTAAAATTTTTAATAAAAATAGAAGTGATTATTTATTAAAATAAATAAATTCCTCTGATACAATAATTGTTAAATCAAGTAAATAATATGTATAAAATTTACATATTAGTAAAGTAAAATAATTTTAATAATTAAAATAAGTAGAGATATCTCTATGTGGTCTATTAGTTTAAGAACTTTAGTAAAGCCAATGAGCAGCCAATTAATAAATGGTTCATATAGCTAATTTTTGGAGATGCTATGAAATAAAATTAATGTATATGTATTTAATCATTACTTTGTAAGTAAAATTTCCTTTCATACTAATAAAGAGTGTAACAAAAAGGAATTGTAGCAGAAAATAACAGAAATAAAGATATCGATTTTTGATTGATATTAACGGAGATTTTACTATAACGGAATATAATATGTTAAGAGTATTGAATGGCACTATGCCATAGCAAAGTGTCAAATTATAATAAAAAAAAAAAAACAATAAAAATAAAAATAGTAATAAAAATAAAATTTTAAAGTGGAAATTGTGTATATAAAGATTTTTCTAATAACAAGGATGATCATCATATTATAATTTAATTTAATTTAATTTTTTAGTAATAATAATAATAAAAATAATATCAAATAAAGTTCAATAATGATTTTAACATAGTTTGGCTTATTAATTGACCTTTTAATGCCTTTGCTAGAGTATTGAAAAAAAAAATTAATAGAGCGTAAAAATATCTCTATTGATTTTACTTATCGTAAAATTATATTTATGTTACTAATATGTAAATTTTATACATATAATTTACATAGACGAACAATTATTGTTTCGAAACTAATTTGCTTATTTTAATAAATGATAACATTTATTTTTATTAAAAATTTGATCTTCATTAAAATTATATAAAAATAATTTACTAAAGCAAACAAGTAAATTTAATTATAGTTACTTATTGTATTTTAAAAATAAATAAAAAATAAATATTAATGAAAACATTATTATTTTTATTTTTATTTTTAATCTCTAATTTAATTTTTATTTTAAAAAATAATTTGATTTAACACAATTTTTACAAAAACAATTCCATTTTTAAAATATTTTTTTATAAACAAAAAAAAAAAAAAATAAAAGATTTTTTTTTTTAAGTGAATAAAAACAAATTTAACAAAAACACAGGAAAAAAATAAAAAAAATTATCATATTTTTTATTTTTTTTTTTTATAAACCAACAAACAAATGCATGACTAACTTGCTATTTTCCATATAAACAGTCATTATTATATAAAAGGTTATTAATACCTTATATTAAACACCGTTATACTTTAATGGAAAGATACAGAAATAACAGTATTAAAAAATATATGTACAGTATTTTTACAGTATATATGTTAAATTAAAAAAAAAATGTGAATAAGTAAAAATAATAACAAAAATAGAAATTAAAAAATTAATGAAAAAAAAATAAAGGAAATTAAAAACTGACAAAAATAAATATTGCAAAGGATTAAAATTGTGTTGTAATTATTTTAATGTTTACATAATGATAAATAAGCTAAAAACTAACTGAATAAATAACCAAATTTTTAAGAACAGTTCAAAAAAAATTATAAAATCCATATTTAAACATAAATTTTTTTCTCATGTACTGAAGGTTATATTTAATTTTTTACTTTAAGGGATGAATCTCAGTGTTATTTCGTAATTGCACTTCAAATAATTTAAAAATATTTGATTCGTTTATAATGAACTTTCACATTTTTTTTTTTAACATATATTAAATATGTTTAAACATATATAAAGTAAATATACATTCAATTTTTTTTTTTTTATTTTAATTTTTGTGTTATATATGCATGTAAAAAAATATATATATATATTTATACACACAAAAATTTATACAGAGAATTATCTCCAATAAGAAAATATAAACTTCTTTAATTTTAATTGTAACTTATAGTTAGTTTCTGAAGCAAGAAATTCTTATTTGTACTTTATTTTTTAAGTGTCAAAAACTTTTTAAATATTTTAAGTTAATTCTTATTCTAATTTAAAATTTTTCTTATAGTTTTTTATTTTCCTAGTTTACATACGCATTAACTTTGCATGATACGACTTATTAAACTCCTGTTAAGAATTATGTATATATATAATTATATTATTTTCCTTCTATTAAAAGTTAAAAACTTCCTATAATTTAAAAGAAAAAAGAAAAGAATTCTACAAAATATTATTTTACAAATAATATGGAAAAGAATATTCTAAACATGAATCTGTACTAAAAGTAGTGGTATTTAAAAAATATATATATTTTAGGCTCTGGAGAAATAAAGTTATATATTCATCAAATTAAATATGGAAAGAATAAAAATTATGATAGCCTATTCTGTTTTTATATTTAGCTTATTTGGTAATACATACCCATGCATTAATAGTTATATTTCTTTTATGAATGCTATTAATTATTTAAATACTTTTTTTATTAATATAGTCACATTTTCATTTTTATGACATATATATATATAGATCTAAGCTATGAGAAGAAAGTTGAAGTAACATCAAATAAGTTTAAATCGAATATAAAAAATTTATCCTCTGTTCCTAACCTGGAAAAAACAGAATTAAAAAATTTTGTTATTGAATATAATAACGAGAAAATGAAAAATTTACGAATTTCTATTTCTTCAAATCCAAATATATATAATAAAAAAATAGGAAAATTAGAAATTGAAGAGAAAAAATCTCCAAATATATACAAAGTGAAATCATCTGTGGTAAAAAAAGATTATAATATTAAAACCAATCCGTCAAATATTATGCATATAGAAAAAAATATTCCTTATTTATCTAACATATATATTTATAATGGAGGGAAACAAAATAAGTTAGTTAGTAGTGCATACTCCTTTATTGAAGAAAAAACTTCAGAATTAATTGATCATCAATTATTAAATGATTACAGGAGTTTAATTAAACAGCTCGATGAAAATTATAAAAAAGGAAGAGATTCCTATATTAAATTATTATCATATAAGGAAACTGAAAAATACTACCTTGAAAAAGAAAAAGAATATTATCAAAATTTTCAAATTAGGATAGTCCCTGCTATTGATGAAATAATTAAAAGTGCAGAAGAGTACATAAATTACTGTAAAAAATCTAAAGATGATATTAAAAAAAAAATGAATGAATTAGAACTTATTGAAAATGTTGAGAAAGTAGATACAATTACTCAAAAAATTGATGCATTTAAATCAGATATAGTAGTTATAAAGGAAAAACTCAATAAAGATTTTGAATCCATTGAAAAAAAAAGAGAAGATGTTTATAAAGATGTAGATACATATTTAAAGTTAGAACGAATCAAAGTAAAACAAAAAAGAAATGTGAGAGGCTCTTATAGAAAGACTATTGAAAGTTATCTTGGGGAAATGGATAGCTGTGAGAAATGCGGCAATCTTACAAAAGAATGTGAAAACTTCTTGGAGTCTGATAGTAAGTTGTTAAAAATTAAAAATAAAAATTTCTATCACAAAAAATATAAACACACTTTAAAGTTATTAATGGAAGAAATTAATGACATTATAACAATTTCTAAAGAAAACGAAAAAATTATTTCTGATAACTTTGCGTCTATTAAAGATATGCAAAATAATGTACGTAATTTTGTATTTGATAATAATAATATTACAGAAAAGGCTACTTCTCTTTCTATTGCTTATTATAATTATATTTTTGCGGAAAAAAGTTGCCAAGAATTGAAATTAAACTTTGAAAAGAAAAAAGGAGAAATTTATGTTTTATTTGACAACATAGCAAAGGAATTAGGAGATGAAATAAATTCTCTAGTTTATCCCTCAGAGATAGAATCAAAGAATGAGAAAATTTATTCACAATCAAAGGAAATATTGAGTTATGTAGATCGTATGATACATGAAAATTGTGAAATATTAGAAGATTTATCATATAGCAATCAAGAAATTTCTGCTATTATCAATAAAATTATTCAATTATATTCTCAAATAGGTACACATAACATAAGTTTGAAAAGAGAGTTTCATTCAATTAATGAAAAATATAATTCTTTTAAATCAGAAAAGTGCCAGATAGAAACATGGAAACAGAATCTACCTATAGATAATCAAAAAATATTAATTGACATTACAGAAAATGTTCATGCTAAAAAGAAAAATATTGAAGATATCATAGCATCATCGAATAAAAAAAATGAAGAATTAGAAAGAAATTTTGAAGCATTAAAGAGTTTGAAAGATGAGATTGAGGAATTAATTAAAAAAATTAAAACAGAAAAAGAGATTTTAAAGGAATTAAAAACGAAAGAGGATGAACAGATAAAACAAGCTGTAGGAAATATAGAACAGGAATTAGAAAATATTGGAAGAAAAATAAGTAAGTTAAAATCATTTATGGACTTAAAATGCACAGAAAATAAGGACATAAAAATTATTGAAAAAGTAATTGATGAATCATCATTTGATAATAAAAGTGAATATACAACAAAAAAAGAAATAGCTAAAGAAAAAATGGAAACAGCTGTAAGATCATTATTTCATAATGGAAAAATAGAAAAAACATATAATGAAATACCAAATTATATATCTGAAAAAAAAAGAGTCAACTATATGATATATGACTTAAATACAATTAATAGTATATTAGGAGAGTTGAAACAAAAATCTACTGAAATAGATAATATTATAGAGGAAGGTACAACTATTATGGAAGGTGATATAGCATCCGCCACTAAAAATCTTTCAGAACTCAGAGACAACATTATAACTGAGTCTATTGAAGATTTACATAATAAAATGAAGAATTCGCACGAAACTTTTAATCAAATATTGAGTTTTATAAATGATAGTATGATTGATTATAAAAAGAAAAAAGATAAATTTAAAGATTTCGAAGAAGATATAAAGAAAAAAAAAATTTCATTCTTCGACAACCTTGTTGAGGAAGATAGTGACACACTAGAAGGAAAAGATACATTTCAAGAAACATTTAGTCTTAATAAAATTATTAAAGAAAATGAAAACTTGATATTAACAAAAATCAGTGAAGCAAGAAATATTGTTTCTATTTATAAAGAACAATTTGAAATATACAAAAAAATAGAGGAACATGAAAAAATTCTTAATAATCATATAGTTTTTGGCAATCTTAAAGCTTTAAAGGAAAAAATTATTGAAATAAATGCAGATAAAAAATTAAATGATTATCAGAGAGATTATGAGAGTGTAACTAGTTCAATAGATGATAGCATAGAAAAAGTTAGGTTATCAAAAAAAATAATAGAAGATATTAAAGTTTTAAATAAAGTTATAAATGAATCCAATAAAAATGGAGAATCAATTGAGAATTTAAGAAGAAATTTGAAGGAATTAGAAGAAAAACTAAATAGACATTATATCTCTATTGAAGAAGATAGCTTGATAGAAAATAATGTAAAAGAAAACCTTTTAAGTGAATTAAGAAAAAAAAAAAAAATTGTGGAAGATCAAATGAAACCAATTGATGAATCAGAGAAAAAGTCAAAGGATCTACTAGAGTCCTCTGCAGATTTAAAAAAAAACGGCAAGAATTCCCTTAATGAAAAAAATATAACAATCGATTCAGAAAATATATCAAGAAAAAAAAAAAATTTAGAAACTATTATAGGCGATATAGCAAGTTCAAATGTAAGAATAAATACATTAAGTTTAGAAGTTGATAATTTAATTAACACCCAAAATAATGAAATTGCAAATATGATTTATAGTTTTATAATGGAACTATATCAAGAAATAAGCAAAAAAATAGTAGCAAGTTCACGAATTTTAGAGGTAGCTGAAAGAGGTTTCAAAAAATATAAATTTGAAAAAGATATAAAGAATGTGATTTATAATAATAATAAGGAAAAATTGAATGAAATATGGCAAAGTTTTAGTGAATTAAAGAATAATATTAATATAGATAAAGAAAAAATTGCAGAAATTCAACATAAATTTAAAAGTGAAGTTGATAACTCTAATAATCTAAAGAAATATAATGAAAAATTCAATGAAAAAAGAAACAATATGAAAAGGAAGTATGAAAAAATGAAAAAAGAATTGGAAGATCATGATAAAGTGGACATAAGGTTGCAAAATACATTAGCAGAAATTAATGAAAAAAAATTAGAATATAAAAAAATATTAGTATATGATTACCTTGATCAAATTACAGATGTAAAAAGAAGAGCTGAAGAAGAAATAAAAACTATTGATCTGTATAAAGAAAAAATTAAGCAATTAGAGGAAAACATACCGGATATAGAAAAATGTTCATTAGAAAGTTTAAATTATGAAGATTATGTTAGTGGTGCTAAAAGAGATATAGAGGAAATAAATAGATTAGAAAAAGATGTTAAAGCAACAATGAAAAATATATCAACAGTAAAAGTAGAAAATGATATTTATGCCATCCAAATAAACGTTGAGGGAAAATTGAAAGAAGTTATAAATAAAAAGAGTAAAATAGATTATGCATCAAAAACAATTAAACATATAGAAATGATGTTAACATCGACAACATTTAGCGTAGTAATGCAAGACATAGAAAATAACGCTCAACTAGTTAAAAAAGAAGAAGAAAATGCAAAAAAAGAATTCACGGAATCAGAAAATGCAAAAAGAAAAGTACTAGATTATTTGAAAAATGCAGAGGAATTAAGGGATTTACTTACACATAACTTAGATGAAGATTTATTTGATAAAAAGATAGAAGAAATAAGGTTAGTTAGAAAAAACATTAAATATAAAATAAAAGATATAAATGTGTTTTTATCAGAAGCTGAAAAGCACAAAGTTGCTTCTTCATTTTATTTTAATAATATCATAAGAGGAAAAGATAAAATAATATATTTAAAAAATAATGATGAAGAAAAAATATTAACTGATCAAGTAATGGAAAATGTAAATAGATACGTTGTTGAGTCTGAAAATTACTCAAATAAGGCAGCTAAATATACAGAAGAAACTCATAAAAATTATGAATTGTCTTTGAAATATAGAGAAAAGATGAATGATATTTTAAATGATTCTATAATTTTAGCAGAAAAAATGAAGATTGAGATGAAAAAAAATTATGTGACAGATATACTTATAAAAATGCAAAATGGTTACTACGATAATATATACCTATTAAAAGGATTAAAAAAAAGATTAATTAGACTAGAGCAAGAAGATATTAATATGCAAAATGAAGATGAAGCAAATAATGAAAAATCCATAGATGCATTTACTAAAATACAAATTACAAGAATAAATGCAAACCAAACTCTACTAGATAAAGAGAAATTAAAAAATAGAATAATAAATATTATAAGTGATGCCGAAAATGAAATGAATTCCTTTTATACTATAGTTGAAAAAAATTATGAAAGTTCATTAAATGAATTAGAAATAGGAAAAGATAACTTAGAAAAAATTTCAAAAGTTTTAGAAAATTTTGAAGAAAAAAAAAAATTTTTTGACACTGAACTAAATTATCTTAAGGATATAGAGACTATAACTGCTACACTAGAAGATCAAATGGTATTATATAAAAAATTTTATGAAGAAGGAATCCTGGAAGAGATAAAAAAAATAGCTGAGGAATATAAAAAAAATATAGATGTATTAATAAAATCAATAAAATTAACTATTGACACATCAATTACATTTTTGAAAAATTCTGCATTAAAAGAAAATGTTATATTACAAAAATTTAAAGATCCTGAAAGAAAAATGAATGAGATATATGACTCATTTAATAAATCGTACAAAGAAATAGAAAAAGAAGCATTAATGATTTTAGAATCTTCTAAAACATATAATGATTTGAAAGAGAAAAAAGAAAAAGCTAAAGTAGAAAAAGAAAAGCTTATAGAATTTAACAAGGAAATGAAAAATTTGCTGAATAATATTAATGATATTAGAATAAATGAGATATTAAGATTAATATTATATATGAAAAATGAATTAGATAACGTTAACGAAAATGCTAAGGAAGAGTATACAAAATTGGGGAAATATTCAGAAAATATTAAAAGAAATCTTGAAAATATTATAAATTCAAATTGCACATGTACTGCATTGATTGAGATAGATAATGCAAAAAATAAAATTAGTAAATTTAAAGAAAGGAAAATAGTGCATTCTTCTTATAAAGATAAAGCATATTTAATTTATGATAAAATATGTAAAATAATTTCATTTATAGATATGAATATAGAATCAACATCAATTTTGGAAGGTTATAAAGACATAGAAAATGCAGAAGATATTGTTTTAAGTATACAAGGTGATTCATTTGATATAAATAATAAAGAAAAAGAGAATGAAGAAAATATTATCATTATGGAAGATATTTATGAAAAAATAAAAATAAGAGATGAACTAAAAAAAAAAATTAAAAATACAAGATATAAAGTTGATAAAACTTTACGTAGTGCACAAGATTCACTTGAAAATTTTAAAAAAATAAAAGTTATTAATATCAATGAGGAATATGATGAAATATTGCGAAATTCTAAAGAATATGGGAATTTTAAAAAAATTATCAGTTTTTATGAAGAAAAGTATAATAAAATTCAGACAGAGTTAAAAACAGACGAAATAGTAGCAGAATTTAATAAATATGGGAATTTTTTAAATGATTTAGGTTATTTTATTGAAATATTACATATAAAGAAGTTTACTGAAGGTGTAATAGAAAAAGTAGAAGATTATATAAACATTATTGAAAATAAAGTAGTTGATACAAATAATAACATTTTAGGAATTAATTCTTATTTTTATAAGTTATTAGAATTAAGAGAAAAATGCAAGTTACATATTCTCTCTTTAGCTATTACAGCTATTAATTCTGAAATGTCGAATGATTCAACCATAATTGAAAAAAGGAAAAATAATGCTGTTGAATGTGTAGAGTATGTTGTAAATAGTTATAACTCCATAAATTATGACATTTATACAACCAATGAATGTTTTCATAGGAATATCATTAGTATTTATGAATTAAATGGTGTTGAACATTTAAATAATCTTAAAGATGAATTAAAGAAAAACCAACAAAAAGTTATAGAAAGAATAAATGATATAAAAAAACTATTTTTAAGAGCAAATGAAAAAAAAAATTCTATTTATGTAGATAAAAATTTACTAGAATTAAAAATTCTCTATAAAGAGTTTAAACAAGAAAAAAACCACTTAAAAAAAATTTACAAAAAGATTAATGAAACAAAATTGAAAGAAATGGAAAATAGTTCTAAAAAATTTGTTGATATAGCAGAATCATATAAAAATGTTATAGAAAATGAAAAGAGGTATATTTTAGACTTAAAAAATTATTTAGAAAAAATTGAATATTTCATGAAAGGAGAATACCAAAAATTACTTCTTATTAAACCTATAGATACAAAAGAAAAAATTTTACAACTTGATGAATTTTATAATTTGTCTATATATATTTTTATAGAAATATATAAGTATGAAAATCACAATAATAGTGAAAATAAGAAAATGATGAATCATATAAAACAAATTTCATATTTAATAGAAAGAACAATATTTTTAATGAAAGATACAGAATTATACCAGTGTGAGAATTATGATGAACTATCAGAGGAAGAAAACAAGGAAATATTAAATGACGTAAATGATTATAAAAAAAGAACTAAAAGTAAGATAGAAGAATCAAGAAGAATTTTTGAAAGCATAATGAGAAGCATAGACCAAAATAAAATATTTATACATGAAAACAATAATATGATTCATTCTATTTATAATATTGTAATTAAAGTGAATAATATAATACAATATTACGAAAAAGAAATAATTGAAAAAGGAGAATATAATGAAATAAAAATCCATTTAAATACAACTAATAAGATAAAGGATAAAAATATATTAATTACTAATAATGTTGGTAATGATATTCAATATAATGAGATGGGTTCAGAACTGTACTCACAAAATAAAGAGAACAGTAAAAGTAAATTAGATAACGGAAGCATTAAATTAATAGGAACTCTAATTGCGTTGTTAATATGTTATGGTGTATTAATTTTAATTGTTTATAAAAGTAATAATAGGAAAATTAATTATAATAATAAGAGTTTTAATAATTTTGCATTTTCTAATAATGCACATAACTCTTATAAAGAAGGAGATACTCAAATATATTTTAATATCCTATAAAGAACATTATGAACTTTTTTAATCACTGAATAGAACGAAATATAATACAGCAAAAATTTTTATAGGGTACGCAAAGTATTTAGAAAATACCTTAACTATCTAATTTAAAAAAGAAAACTTATTAATTTCTTTTTTAATGACATTTTTTTTATAAAGAACTACTTTTTTTTATATTTTGGGAAAATTAGTTGACAAATAATTGGTTCTAAAGAGGCAAATTTTATTTACGAGAGTTAATTTTTGAAAAAATATATGTATATTACACAGAGATGTGTTTGTGAATATTGAATATTTGAATTTTAATAAGAATATAAATTTTTTAATAAATTATGCGAATTTTTTTTTAATATATTCTTAAAGTATTAAGTACAATAGAGTATTAATTTAATATAGAATTAAGAGATTTTTAAATTTTATATAAATTATATTTTTTATTTTATATTATATAAATTAACTATATAAAGATTATATATAATTGATTTATTAATTGGATATTCAAAGACTTTAATATTGAACACATAAATTAATAAGAAGAATGCACTTTTTTCTACTAATTTTATTTTGAAATTACTTATTTTAGACAATATATAATTTTTTATAATTATACTACATATTATGAAATAAATAGCTTATTTTATATAATTTTGTTATCCATTAAAATAAAATAAATTAATTAAATGTTTTGTTAATTCTTAAAACACCAATTCATTTATGGAAATCAATTCATATAGTTTTATGGGAATTATAGCTTATTTTTATTAAAAATGTTATATAAAAATAATTATCATCTTTTTTGTTTTGCATATTATATCATATAAATTTAATTTCTTCATTATCCTAAAAATATCCTTTCTATTCACTGATTTTTGCAGATTACTGATTTATTAATTGACCATTGAAATACTTTTATTATACTTTAGGTAGTCAAATTAATAAAAAGCTCGCAGTAAAATCACTGCTAACTTTAATTATAATGAGATTACATATCATAGATAATTATATGCTCTTTACATAATTATCTATATAAGTTAAAACAAATTTATATTGTATACTATTTTACTTTAATCACATTTTTCAGTAGTTTTTGTTACATTATATTTTCATTTACTTATAATTTTAAATCATTCATATAAAATAAATCATTTACACAAGATAAATTATTCACATAAAGATAATTTACTTACATAAAATAATTCATTCTCTTAAATCATTCACACGCAAATAAATAGTTCACGTGCAATTAAAAAAAGAATGAAAGAAAATTAAAATATTTTATAAATAACGTAAGTTAACTGAATAAATAAAAATATTTATTTAGTATTATTCTTAAATACCATTTAGAATGAGTCTATAACACCATTTCCTCACACATATCATATAGGATAGGATGATGATATTATTTATTGACCATTAGTATTGTATAAAATAAGACATTGATACAATTATTGACAAAGTAATGAATAATGAAATAAATAAGGAGAATCTATAGTGATCTCTGCTAAGTTTAATTATAATAAAGTATATTATAATATATTGTTTTATTATTTGTTTATTCAATATTTTTTCCAGAATCATTAAATAAAGAATTAATAAATCGTTATTTAATAATTTTAGAAAAAAATATTGAATGAAGTAGTTAATAAGGCAAAGGACAGTTTACTAGGAATTCTCTATACTTCACCATAGTAACAGAATGATTTATAAATAATTCTTAATCTTTACTTCATAAGTCACATAATTTATTAAAAATATTATTTTATTTTATCTATACAAAATAGGAATCCATTGCTTCACAAAAAAATATAAATAATACAATTGTAAATTGGTACTTATTTTTTTTTTTATATTTTTGTGTATGATATATACTATTTTAATTAAATATTTAATATATGAGCTATAATTCTTTTTATTGAAACAACTCTTATTATCATATAGTGTTCTATGTATTTAATTCGCTGTCTAAAAAATGTATATAAAATTAACTAGCTACTCACAGGGAGAATAATTGTAAAACAACATTATTATATTGTAAGAGAGAAAAAAAAAAAAAGAATTTACAGAATAAGATAATATAGAGGAAATACATAGTTAATTTTTGCTTTTCTTCCATGAGTGCAAGATATATTTTCTGTAAATTTATTCCCATTTAAATTTCCTTAAATTTTTTATTGATCGCGCTTTTCCTATAGAATTAAGCAATATTATAAAAGATTTGTCTCCAATTTTAGGTACAATATTGGGCTTTCTAGAAATTATATTTAATAATATTTCTAGAAGAATTAATAAAAAATTGTACCGTTAAGATCATTTAAAGATAAGTACCTACAAAAAAATCATAAAAGTGATTTAGCTTCTCTTAAAATGGCAAATAAATAGAGTTATGGATCTATTTATATTAAGAAGAGATAGAAGATATTTGAATGTTTGTATGTAAATTATTTGAGGAAAAAGATGTAGATCATATTATGTATTGTATTAAGTATAAAAAAAAGAAATTTTAATTTTTTTTTATTGATTTTTACTATTTTTTATTTTGATTCTCATTGGTAAAATCTAAAGAATAAATTTAATTAGAAGAAAATACTATTGTGTTTGGAACTGGAAAGGACTTCATATAGAATTTATTTTATTGGAAATATACAGTATAGTATAATTGGGATTATATATATAAGTTTATATAATTTAAATAAGGAAAAAAAATTAAAAAAAAATTAAATTTTTTTTTAACTCTGAATTAATCACACAAAGCATTAGAATACAATTTAATAGTCCTGTACTTTATAGCATCGTTTTTATCAGCTTATTTGTTTAATACTTTTTTAAAGCTTAAACGTCCAAGGTGATAGATCATTAATAGAATAAATAATCTAAGAGTATTTTTATAAAATAAATGTACAATTTTTTGTATTATTTTATTTTGGCTTTATATAAAATTTCTATAAATTCTTTCTTTTATGAAACACACATATAAAACGGATTTAAAATACATATTCATTAATATTATTTTTAAAATCCAAGAAATAGATAATTTTATAAAATATTTAAATATATCATATTATTAAGTAGACTTATTTTTAAAAAAAACTGTTGGAATATCTCAAAAAAAAAAAAAAAAAATAGATGAACAGATAAAAAAGGCATAATAATAATAAATTTCAGTATAAATATTATTATAATTATAATACTTTCAAAATTATATCTTAATTGAATATTATCTCAATCTATATTCTATCCATTTTTATTTAATTTGACTTTGAATATTTTTTTTAACAATTTGAGTTCTCCAAATGTTTTACCTTTCAGTGGTTCAATTTTTTTTTACTTGTATAAATTAGTTATGAGAGATATAAAAAAAAAATCATAAATAATAAATATCAAATATATATAAATGCCATATTTTACTTATTTATATATTTCAAATTTTCATTTGATTGTTACTAGTGATTATGAAAATACAAAACTAATTTTTTTTACTTTTTTTTAAAACTAAATTTTGTATGATAGTTAATAATAGTTTTTATAAAAAAAAAACTTTAGAAATCTGGTTATTCTGTAATTCTTTTCTTTTAAAAAATTTAATAGAAACAATTAATATTTATATTTAAGAATTGATATTTCTAACAATATACATAATTCGAATAACTGATATATTCATATAGAAAATTGAATTAATTAAGGAAACAGATGAAATATAATAATTATTTTAAATACAATAAAGTTCTAAAAGTAGAGAGGAAATAATAAAATTATAATGCAGGACTAATACAAAAAGCTATTTTTTGTAAGGAAAACAAAGTAAAAAAGAATGATATAAACCACAATGTGTTTATAGAATTTAAACAAAAGCACAAAATTTTTTTTTACCATTTATATTTAATCTTTACATTCAGATAAAGCTTTGCATATATTTTACTATAATATTCTGTTTACTTTTAATTATCTCCTAGGGAGGAAATTCAAAATAGAAAAATGCTGGAATTATTCATTAATATACCTTTTATGTTAATTTATTGGTATTGTATATATTAATTTTTGGAATCATTTTAAATTGGTTATGATTTTTTCAAATTACTTTTTCTATAAACTTTTTTTTTTATTCATACACTAAAAATGAATCATGTAGTTCTTATATTAAATAGAGTAAAATATAAAAGACTCACAAAAAGATTAAAGTATATATATGTATTACAGTACGAAGAAGTATTGATAAAAGTATTGATTCTAGATAAATTATCATGTAGAGTTTTTTTTTAATAGTAATTATATTAACCAGTCAAAAATAAAAAAAAATAATAACAAATTTTTTTTACAAATATATGATAAATGAAGTTATAAGTATATTAACCTATCTGAATAAAGATAGTTTTATTATATTGTAAATTATATTCTCTTATTTTTATTATTTAAAAATAAAGTTATGTAAAATGTCAAGTTTATAGTTTTAATCATAATGTAATAATTAATAAAAAATATATACTGAAGCGTTTTCATATAATGGGTTATAAAAAATATAAATGTATATAGCTAGATTTTTATAAACACTCATTATAATACAATATAATTTTGTTACTTTGACTAGTAATATGTTCTAATTTTTACACTTATAGACTTTAACATTCGGAATTATCATTTTAAAAATTTTAATGATTTATTAGTAATATTATGAGGAAATAATGTATTTTTATTCTTCATAGGTCTTTAATAAAATGATGAATATTTATATAATATTTAATTGAAGAAGATATAACAAACATTATTTTGAATTAATAAAAAGAAAATTATGTAACTATACATGGATTAAAAAAATATAAAATTTTTTTAGGTAAAAGTGAAAAATTTAAATGTGGATTGAAAATAAATAGTAAATTGAAAGATTTAAATACAATTATCAAATTATTTTTTTTTCTGCTTTTAAATATTTTGGTATAAACTATATGAAAGTATTTATGAATAAAAAAAAAAATATTCCTTTTTTTTTAATTATAGTTAAATTTATATTATTTTTATAGTGTAAAATGAGAATCAAAGAAAAAATGAAAAATAAAATAAATATAATTTCTATAATAGCATTAACTCATTTTGAAAGATGAGAAATTTACATTATTATTTAAGTTAATGGAATCATTTTTTTTAATGATTAAACATATTTTTATTTTTTTTAAGAGTTAAAGATAATTAATTTATTAATGTTTAAGGTAATTTAAAATATTCAACTTTTTTTATGTTTTTTCGTATAAAAGTATCTGAACGTTGATATAAAGTTTGTATTTTTTAAATTATTTTTTATAGTTAATTATATAAATATACCTAATTCAGTTATTTTAAAATGATATTAATTAAAAAGTAGGGTTTAATTTGAAAAAAAAATGTATTCATTTTCTCTTTGTATGTAATTTAGAATTTGTATAAAAAGATTATTCAATTTTACAAAAAATAATTACTAGAGTTATTTCATTGTTTTTAAAAATTAAGAAGAAATATACTGGTTTATATATGGTTTATGAATAATTTAGAGAACTGTAAGTTTTTTTTAATTTAAAAAAAAAATATATATTTTAAAATATAGAGAAAATAATTATTATATATATAAGGTAATATTCTAAATTTAGGAATTTATTAAAATTTTTAGATAATTTTATAGACAATGAGTTATTTTATTATTAACTACTTTTTCTAAGTAGTATAAAAGAGAATGAAAATGGATTAAGAAAGCTAGAGAATTTTATAGAAAAAGAACTATTTAAAATAGGTGAACCTGAAGAAGATTAAAAATGTATACATATATATTTAAAAGATTTTTTATAAATATTGATTTTTATTAGAAATAATTTATTAAATTTATATAAACATTATTTAAATTTACATTTGTTATTAAATATAAAAAGAAAATTTTTCCTATTTTTTCTCATTTATGTTTTATCTTTATTTTTATTTTTATTTATATTCTTAATAGAAGATAGAGGATTTAACAGACAACATAAGTAAAGAAGACATTTATAATTCAAATTTAAGATTTTTAAAGGAAATTTATAGAAAGAATGTCCATTGAAAGAAAATGGTAAAAAAAAGATGGTACAAAATAGTTTCTTCTAAATTATTTCCATTGTTGTACTTTTGGTTTCTGCATTAATTTTGATATTATTAGACAATATTAATATATATATGTGAATGATATATTTTTTTTTTTGTTACTTTTTAAAAAAAATATTTTTATTTTTATTTTTTTTTTGTAATGAAATGAATAAACAAATACTGTTGTAAAGGAAAGTAATTATATAGTTGATTTAATAATTACCCGCCTAATGACTTTGCTAGAGTATTAAACAAACAAATTAATAAAGAGCATGTATAACTAAATATACGTTTATATATATATATAATTTTCTTATGATGCATAATATTTAATCTGAGTTAAATTTTACTGCATCTTATAATAACCTACTAATTGTTATAAGTGAGTTTTTGTCTACAAAGAATTACTTATTCTTTTAATTAAAAAATATACAGACAAACTATAACAATTAATAGAGCCCAAACTTTATATTATTCAATGTTATTTCAAAATATACATTGAATATTACATAAACATAATTATTTTATCTCTTAAGTTTTAATAAGTAAACATTAATTCTTATTTAGTTTTTAAAACACAAAAGTCAAAAAAACACAACAAAAAAAATCTCTAATTTATATTTTTTTTTTTAATTAAAAAGATGTATATATTTATAAATAAACAAAAAAAAATAACTATTTTTTTTTTTTTTTAACTAGCGTCAGTGCATGGTTAACTTGTACGTACACAAATAGTAAACTAGCTTAGTGTGCTACAAAAGGCTAACAACACATTTTATTAACCAATAGTATATATACATTAAATGGAGGAAGATGAAAATGATAAAATTTATAGTGAATGATAAATAAATAAAAATAATTTAAGTGCGGTGGAAGTTTATTTTAAAAATAAAATATAACTTTGTGTTGGATTATTTAATGCAATTTATAAGAATTTTTTTTTTTTATAATAATTAATATCATAGTAGATAAAATAAATAGAAGCCTCCTTACATGTATCTATTAATTTTACTGTTCAAGATACTATGAAGTTTTTGAATAAAGACTTAGTAATTATTTAATTTTATTTAATTAGTTAAGGATATTTGCAACTTATTTGAAATTTTAAGATGATAAAAAAAAAAAATGCATGTTAAAATTGATATTGAACGTGAGATATTTGAGGGATTTGTATCTAAAGATATCTTTTTACAAAAATATGCATAATAAAATATTTATAATAAATGTAGTAGTATTAATCTATGTATGGGGAAAAAAAAATAAGATTTTTTTTTTACATAATGTTAGTGTGAATGGTTGAAGTGCTTACAAATAACAAATGATAGTTTTTTATAAATACTATATAAAATATGTAATTAAAAATTGAATAAAATAAATTGAGTTTGCTCATTTTTAAAATAATGATTTTATAAAGATTATGTAATTATCTATATAAGTGATTTTATGAAGAATTAAAAAAATACTTAATTTTTTAATAAATTTGAAATGTTTATGTAAAACTATATGAATATTAAAAGATAATTTCTTTTTTTTTATGGGTTAAAGTTATTTTCTAAAAAATATTTTACTTTGTAATAATTTATTCTTTTTTCTAAAAACTAATATTAGTTTTATTGATATTTTTTTTTAATTGCATATTTACATAAACACTATTATTTTTTTTATTATATGAAATATAATTTAAGCGTGATAAATTCGGTAAATTCACTTTTCATTATGAACTACATACATTTTATTTTAAAATAGTATTTACTAAGAGAGTAAATAGTTAATTTTATTTATTTTTTCTTTTTATTGAAATAGTTATATTAATAGTTTTTTATAAATCTTTTTTTAAAAAAAAAAAAAAATATTTCTCTAACAAAGAATTATTTACATTTAAGAAACGTAAATATTTTAAAGAAAAAAAAAACTTTTTTTTTAAATGTATATTCATTTTTTATTGATTTTTTTTTGATTAAAATAATTTTTTATTTTTTAGTAAAAAAATAATAAAATAAATAAAAAATATTATTTATATTAATTTATTTTGATTTTTACATTAAAATACATTTAAAATATATTCATATTATAACTTACATATATAATAATTACTTAAAAATTATGAAATATATAACTATATTTTTCATTATATTTTTTCTTTTAACTTTTTTTAATAAAGTTGAAGGAGATTCTTCAGAAGATTTTAGAACATTTAAAGGTACATATTTGTTTATGTAAAACTATTTACACATATTGATTTTATTTTTATATAAATAACTTATATGTGAAGAATAATTTTTTGTTATTTTGTTAAATTTCATTATACATACATAAATTAAAGTTTCTCTATAATTTTTCTATATATGGGGGATGGTTTTTTTAATATATTTTCTTAGTTTTATTTTATTATATTTCATTTATAAATATTTTGTTTTAGATTTAGAAAAATTTTGCAAAACGGGTGGTATATCAAACTCTAGATCAGATAATATTTCAGTAAGGAGTTTTATTGAAAAAGAAAAAAGTGATAAACGAAAAAGAATAGCACATAAAGTAGGGTCTATTGTATTAGGATCATTGGCGGGTGCATCTTTGGCATATATACTTTTCAATATATTTAGGATATTTTATATAACTAGCCGATATACAATAAGAAAATAATATTTATTGATTGTTTGATTTATAAACATGGCAATAAAAGAGAATTATGCTCTATTAAAATATATTTTACTTTTTTTTATTAATCTATCCATAACTAATAAATGATATTATTATATTTCTATGAAATAATAATAATTTTAATTTCAAGTATTGACTTACTGATTTATTAATTGTCCGCTTAATGACTTTGCTAGAGTATTAAACAAATTAATAAAAAACATGTGTAACTAAGTTTACGTTTATATATATTCCTTTTTATTATATATATATATATATATATATAGTTTTCTTATGATGAATACTATTTAATTTGAGTTAAATTTTACTCTGCCTTTTTTAATAGACTTACTAATTGTTATAAATGAGTTTTTGTCTACAAAGAATTACTTATTTTTTAAATTAAAAACATACAGACAAGCTATAACAATTAATAAAGTCAAAACTTTATTTTGTTCAATGTTACTTCAAAATATACATTGAATATTACATAAACATAATTATTTTATCCCTTAAGTTTTAATAAGTAAACATTAATTCTTATTTAGTTTTTAAAATACAAAAGTCAAAAAAACACAACAAAAAAAATATTTCTATTTTAATTTTTATTTTTTTTTTTTAATTACAAAGATGTATATATTTATAAATAAACAAAAAAAAAAATAACTTTATTTTTTTTTTTTAAACTAGCTTAGTGTACTACAAAAGGTTAACAGCAAATTTTATTAACCACTTACATTGTTTGATTAATAAAAAAAAGGGAAGATACCTACTGTTTTTTTTTCTTGTTTTTAGGGTTTAGGGTTCAGGGTTCAGGTTTCAGGTTTCAGGGTTTAGGGTTCAGGGTTCAGGGTTTAGGGTTCCGGTTTAGGTTTAGGGTTCAGGTTTTAGGGTTCAGGGTTCAGGGTTTAGGGTTCAGGGTTTAGGGGTTCAGGGTTCAGGGTTTAGGGTTCAGGGTTTAGGGTTCAGGGTTCAGGGTTTAGGGTTCAGGGTTCAGGGGTTAGGGGTGGGGGTTGAGGGTGCGGGGGAGCGGGAACGGGGATA
>NW_021628756.1:0-6066 GCF_900005765.1 Plasmodium relictum | reverse complement strand
ATTTAGTTATTCTATTTTTGTTATGCAAGATAATATTTCCTAATAAAAAGTTATTTTATTTTTATTTTTTTTTCTATTTAACTTATGAATCTACAATTATTTTTTAAAAAGCACATTATAGATAAAACGTAACAGTAATTAATATAAATTTTTAATTAATGAGAAAAATAAAAAAAAAATTCGCATAATTTCCTAATAAAAGGTTATTTTATTTTTATTTTTTTTTCAATTTAATTTATGAATCTACAATTATTTTTTAAAAAGCACATTATAGATAAAACGTAACAGTAATTAATATAAATTTTTAATTAATAATGAGAAAAATAAAAAAATTCGCATAAAACTATAAGTTCTTTTAATTTTTAAAATAATTAAAAAAATATATGTATCTATACAATTAAGAAGAAATAAATAGCTACATATATTTTTTTAATTATTTTAAAAATTAAAAGTTAGTCATTTTTTTTTTTAATTTTTTAAAAAAAAAAATTTAATACTAAATTTATAGAATTTTAACTAATTCCTCGTATTTATATATAAATAGCTATTTTATACCCCACCTATTTGTTTTCCAAATTTTCTTATATATTATTATTATTCTTTGTACAAATTCAGAAACAATTCTTCTTATTTCTTATTACTATATTTTTGATAGAAATGATTTTTCTTATTTATTATTATATTTTTAATAGAAATAATTTTCCATATTTACTATTATATTTTTAATTATTTTTTAATATTTCAAAATGTATGACTTTCGTAAATGAGATACCTAATCTCATCAATTCATTATTTGATATCATTTATATTATATTATTTTTTTTTTTTTTAATGTCGTATTTTATATACGAATTAGAAAAAAAATGAAATGATATAAAAGGAAGCAAAACATAAATATTATATGGTAAAGATGCATCAAAATTACCTATATGAATGATTAAAATAAAAATGAATGCTACATAATAATTATTTTTCTGCAAGTAAATTAAAGAAAAAAATATATTTTTTTTCCCCCAATAATAATTTTTATTAAAATAAGATCTAATATAGCATAATATTTCTTAAAAATATATATTATATAAATTACTTTTTTTATGAGGAAAAAAAAAAAATATTTCTTCACATTCACTTATGTACTAACAATTACGAACACGAATTTTTAAACATTGAATATGCTATTTTTTTATCCTCTTATTATTATTCAGTTCTCTGCTATATTTCATTTTTTTACTATTATTTATATTACATTAGATCTTTTTGAATTTAATATAATTGTAAAGTATTTTATGATATTCTCCAATAAAAGATAATACTCATTTTTTATGAAATAATAACTTTTATGGAAAATAGACAATTAGGCAAATTCATTTGCTAGTTAAAAAAAAGATAAAATTTACGACTTTAATAATTTTTTTCTTCTTTTTGTTAAATCTATTTTTTTTTTTTTGAATTTTTATTTGATTATCAACTAACTTTTAAAATGCCTATACAAGTACGTGAAAATTTATCAAGTCGAATTAATTTTTGAGCAAGGAAAAATTGAATTCAAAGTTTAAAAAGGAAAGACAAAAAAAATCACGTTTTTATTATAATATAATCTTTATGTATTTTTAAAATACTGTTAATAACCCCAACATAAATATATTTTATTTTAAGAGATTATTTTACATATATTCAATAGCTCTTAACTAGGATTTAATTTTTTAGTAAAAATAAAGATAATTTTTATTAGGTGTTCCTCAAAAAAAAAATAAATTCTCAGTTTTGATTTGTCAATTGGCTTCTCAATGACCTTGCTAAAGAACTGAACAAGCATATTAATAAACATGTTTTATTGAATTCTTATTTAAATATTTTTCTACAGTATTGATTTATTAATTGCCTATTCAATGCCTTTGTTAGTGTACTATACATACAAATTAATGAATAGAATGTATAACTTAGTATACTGATTTTTAGTATATATACTTATTCTTACAATAATGTAGAAATACTTATAGTATATAGCATTTAATTTGAATTAAATAATTCTGAATTAATTAGCACACATATATTTACTATGACAAGTGTATATTTATTTACAAAGAATATGGATATTCTTTTAATTTAGAAATTCACACAAATAATTTATAATAAATAATAAAATTAAATTCTAAATCATTCACTGCTACAAAATATATAAATCAAAAACACAAACATTATACTTTTATTTACTAAAAGAAAATAAAAAGTTTTCTCACTATTACTTTTCATATATTAATTTTTACATATGTAAAAATTAATTCTTCATTATTTATTTAATAACCAAATAATAATAATAATAAAATAAAAAAAAAAATTTTTATTTTTTTATATTTACAAAAGATATATAAAAAAAAATAAACAAAAAAAAATATAGCTATATATATATTTTTCTTTAACTAGCGTCAGCACACGGTTTACTGAAATTTTCCTGAGTAGTAAGCTAACTTTATATAACATAAAAGGTTATCTTTTATTAACCAAGAATTGAATAAGCAAATTAATAAAAAGCAAGTGTAAGTCAATATACTAATTTAATTGTATTTTATAACTTCTATTATATATAAGTAAAATTTTAAGTTAATTAAATGATTATTTAAATTTAATGTTCATAATATATAAATAACATATATAAATCTTACATAAACATGAAGATAATATGTTTAATGGAATATTTTATCTCTTAATATTTCATTGCATTATCAAATACTTTATTTCTTTTGAGAAATAAATTGCCTTCTCTTAAACACTACATCTTTTATTATTTAAAATTTTAATTATGGATATTATTCCTTGTCTAATGTGTACTAGCATGAAATTTATAACAAATATTCTTAAAATTATTAAATAATCATATAAAAGAAAATATATATTTAATTTAATTTATTTAAAAATTTTAAAAACAATTTATCTTTTATGAATTTCCTAATTTTTATTTGTTTTAAAAACTTCAACGAGTATATAACTATTTTATGTACATCTTTTTATTAAAGTACACGATTAAATAGCGCCTCAGTGCGTATACAGTTATATTTATTTTATTCTATTTTCTTCAATTTTTTTTATTGGAATTAATACGTAATTAACTCTCATCCTAGTATATATACATATATATTTAATATTTAAAAACTTATGGTAAGATTATAATTATCTTACTGATACGTAAATTTTTTACTTACAATATAAATAAACAATTTTTTTTAGAAGCATTCATTTACTTTAATAAATTACTTTTATTTTTTTTAAAAATTTAAACCCTCATTAAAATTATTATTTAAAATAATTAAAACAAAAAAAAAAAAAATTAAATATACTTACTAATTATTAATTGTATTTTAAAATTACATAAAAATTAAAAATTAATAAAAACATAATTCTTTGTGTACTTATTTTTAATTTCGAAATTAGTTCTTATTTTAAAAATTAATTTGATTTTACAATAAAAATTTTACAAAAACATTTTAATTTTAAAATCTTTCAATATGTCCCCAAAAAAAAATATTTTTTTTTTAAAATGAATTAAAATAAATTTTATAAAAAAAAAAATTGCCATATTTTTCTTTTTTCTTTATTAGCTAATATACGATTAACTTACTATTTTCCGTGTTAATTACTACCATTACATGAAATGTTAATAATATTTTTTTTATTTATCATCTACATAAAGTATATATATAGAAGTTTTACATATTTTTGGTATTAAAAATAATTTTATAACAGTTAAATTTAGTAAACACATCTCTACTCACTCTTTAATAATATACTTGTTCAATACTTTATCAAATTCATTGAATGATAAATTAGTAAATTAGCCAATAAATGTTAATAAGAAGGAATAATAAATAAATATATTTTTATTTGTATATGTATGCTATGTTGTAAATAAATATTTTATTTATAATTAATTTTTTTTAGAGTTTTTGATAAATATATTTAAAAAAAAAATGAATGATGAGTATTATTTTTATCACTTTTATGTATGAATGATATGTATTTAAATATAATGGATAACAGTTAGTAATAAAAACTATTTAAAAGCGTAATTAAAAAAATAAGATATAAAATATAAAATATATTTACTTTATGTTGTATAGATAATTATACAAAGAGTATATAATTACCTTTAATAAGTGCCATTAAAATAAATTATTAAAAATCTCATCATATACTCTTTACTAATATTATTTTTTAAAGCATTGTAAAAGTATTCAAATGACCTAACTAATAAATGAAGTTTCTATAAACCCCAAAATATTCACTTCTATTTATTCTTGATCTAATGTACTAAATCCTGATCTTTTTATTAATCGGTTTCTGCATTTTGATATTATACAATAGATCTGTAATATAAATTAATAAGTAAAAAGTTGTTAAATGTATTTTTTCTTATATTTAATATATATTATTAAGAAAAATAAAAAAATACATGCATTTTTAGTTATTATTTATTACTATATATATAAAAAAAAAGAAAAAAAAAAGAGCTACAAAGCTTGTGATAAATGGTCCCTCAATAATTTCATCAAGAACACCGTGCACTCCTAAATCAACAGTATCCTGTAATGGAACTCCTGTACAATTCCCACGTATAATATTACAAAAGCTACGTCTACCATTAAGGCTACAACTCCTAGCACACATATCGTTAAGAGTGGTACACATACGAGATAATTTATATGAACATCTGTCAGCTGTATTTACAGACTTAAGAAATAAAATAATAATTGATATAAAACAGCTTATGTATGATTTTTTATTTAATTTTTTTTTCAAATTAATTTTATGTAAAAATATCTCAATTTTGGATAAATTAAAATCATATAAAATCTTTTTAGTTTTCATTATTTCATTATCAGAGGAAGTATCACAAGAATCTAGAATATCAGATAAAATATATTCAGATCGAAAAATTGTCGTAATTTTATTATTATTATCATTAATCCTTTTCTTTATTATACTTAAAGATTTTAATATTCCATCCTTATGCAAAGTAAGCGCAATTACATTATCTACATCTTTATCTGATATATCACTATTTTTTTGTGCATAAGTATTCATAGAAAATTCATTTGATTTTATAGATGCATGTGAAATACATAAATTTCTTTCAAATTTTGTCTCTTTCCATTGATTAAAAGTTTCCTTTTGTATTATTTCCATTGTTTTCTTATGTTTTAGAATGTTACTTTTTTATTTTAATTATTTTTGTAATTTTCATTGATTATATATGGATGTATAATTCACTATGATATGAATTATAAATAAATATTGTAAAAAAAGTTAATGAAGTTGAGTTTCAATTTAAAAAAAAATAAGTTCCAAAATATATGTATTTAAATATATATTGATAAGTTTAAATTTTATTTCATATTAAATTGACATAAATGTTTCCATGTCAAAAAAGTAGTTATATCTATGTTCATAAATAAAATATTTCCTCCTATTATATTATAGTTTAGCTTTAATGCTTATTCATGAGTAATAAATAAAACCACCTGTTAAAGTAATGAAGCATCAGTTTTATCAATAATCACAATCTAGGTATGTAATAATGTTTCATATATAAGATATGGTATTTAGTTATTCTATTTTTGTTATGCAAGATAATATTTCCTAATAAAAAGTTATTTTATTTTTATTTTTTTTTCTATTTAACTTATGAATCTACAATTATTTTTTAAAAAGCACATTATAGATAAAACGTAACAGTAATTAATATAAATTTTTAATTAATGAGAAAAATAAAAAAAAAATTCGCATAATTTCCTAATAAAAGGTTATTTTATTTTTATTTTTTTTTCAATTTAATTTATGAATCTACAATTATTTTTTAAAAAGCACATTATAGATAAAACGTAACAGTAATTAATATAAATTTTTAATTAATAATGAGAAAAATAAAAAAAAAATTCGCATAATTTCCTAATAAAAGGTTATTTTATTTTTATTTTTTTTTCAATTTAATTTATGAATCTACAATTATTTTTTAAAAAGCACATTATAGATAAAACGTAACAGTAATTAATATAAATTTTTAATTAATAA
>NW_021628755.1:0-6153 GCF_900005765.1 Plasmodium relictum | reverse complement strand
TCATTTATCGCGATCAATAGGTCTATTAAAAGATGCAGTAAAATTTAACTTCAATTAAATATTATGCATCATAAGAAAACAGTATATATATATATAATAAAAACGAATATATATACATAAACGTATACTTAGTTATACATGCTCTTTATTAATTTGTTTGCTTAATACTCTAGCAAAGTCATTAAACGGGCAATTAGTAAATCACATATATAAAACTTTATTACAAATATCGCAGTTAATAATAATTTGTATCAAGAGGGAATCAAGAAATATTTTATTTATATATATTTTTTTATCATGTATAATAAATAGTAGAAATTATCTAAAGAATGCATTTTTTTAAATATTCATAGAACTTTAACTTAAATTCCGAAAAATAAGAAAAATCAAATAAAGTAGGTAAATATGAAAATTAATTTTAAAATTATATTTTTAAACATTTCTTTTATATATATATATATATAAATGGAATTTATAAATTTGTCTTGTGTTTCTTTTTTCATCTTCATTTCTGAATTTCTTGATTCTTCCATCTATTCTCTTTCTCTATTTCTTCTGTTTTTTTTCTTCTCCTATAATAAAAAAAAAATTAAAAATTTATAGAAATGAATTTTCTTATTATATTTTTAATCTAAATTATAATTGAAGAAAAATTAAAATACAATATATTTTTAAATGAGAACTTACTTTACAGTAAAAATAAACTATTATCATAATAATAACTATTAGAAAAGGAGAAATGTAAGGAACAAAAGAAAGAGATGATGCACCTATGAGAGCTTGAGTTGTACTTGAAGGTGAAGATGTTACAAAAGTTTGAGTAGATGGTGAAATAGTTCCTGGATTTGTTACACTAGGAGCTGATGTGCTTGAATTTCCACTTGAATTATTAGGAGCTGTAGTAACCGCAGCAGTTGTAGATGGTGAAGTAGTTCCGATAGTTGAAGCAGATGAAGGTGATACAGATGGAGAGTTGGATGTCGTAGGTGGTGGAGTTGTTGCATTAGATGTTGGGGTTGAGCTACTCGTACTTGATGCTAAACTGGTTGGTGCAGTTGTTGGAGTTGATGTGGAAGCACTCAAAGTTGTACTCATTCCTGTAGTTGTAGGGGATGCACTTGAATGAGTACTAGAAGTAAGTGAAGGAGAGGGACTTGTTTGGGCCATATTGAAAAGTTATATTTTTGTCATATAGAAATATTCTTCTTAGAAATGATTGTGCTATTTTTTTCGGATTAAGTTATGGTTATATAACTATTTATAAATAAAGCTAATATTTTTATTTCTTAAAATATGAAAAAAATTTATCAAAATTACGATGTAATTACACAGTTTCTATTAAGAATGAGCTGTAGTAGAATAAAATGAAAAATAATAATTTCAAAGAACCTTTATTTAATTCTACTAATTTTTATTCCAAAAATAGTAATCTAAATAATATAAAAATTAAAAAATTTTAATACATTTATAAAATTTCTAAATAAACATTTTTTCAATACAAAGTAAATTATTGAATTTGATGAATTAGAATTTAAAAAAATTAAAAAAAAATACGCAAAAAAATAAAGAAAATAAAAAAAATAAAAATAATATAATAATGAATAAATTTATGTTATCTAAAATTCACTTTTTTTAATCCTGCATAATTTAAATTAATAATTTTTTTTTTATCTAAGTAAATGTAATGATAAGGTATCTCTATTAAAATACCAAAAATAATGAAATAAATATAATTATTTATTTTAATTCTACTATTTAACCTTTTTAATAATTATAACAATATTAATAGTACATATTAGCATGCATATACTTTAAATTTAATTTTAATTTTTTTTTTTCATATTAAAACACAATAAATTCTAATAAAATTGAATAATTTTCATTAATAATTTTATTAAAGTTTAAACGATTAGCAAGCTTTTATTTAAAACTGATAAAGAGATCATGTTTTGTTTTAGAAAACAAATATAAAAAAATAAATGAAATTTTAATCGATGCATTTTTTTTATACATGTACTTTTTTTAAGTTTTGTTATTTCCAATTTTTAACTACCTAAGAAATGCATATTTTTATGTATTTTTTCCTGTTATTAAAATATATCATTTCAACAAAGATTATTCTTATACTTTTTTATTATTCATATATATATATATATCTATATTTTATTATTTTCAATTTTTGTTATTTAAATTTTTTAAATTATTTGATTATAATATTTTTTTTTATACTCAACAAATTTCTTTTCTAAACGGATTTGAAAAAACTAAAATGAAAAGATATTTTTTGAAATAAAAGAATATATATAAAAGTAGTGTAATTAAATAATTTTCAAAAATGGTAAAAAATGTGATTCTATTTTAGGATATACAAAACAAAATATTTGCTAAATATGAAAAGCATTTATCAAATATATCCATAGATTTTAAAAATAATTTTTTTTTTTTTGAACTATTTAAATTTTTTCAATTTTTTAGTAAAATTATGAAAAATATTTTTATCTAAGAATATGAAGTGTTTAATTTTATGTACTAATTATATTTGTATTTAACTAATTAAATAAGTTTATGTATTTTTTCAACATAATTTTCAATATACAATCTATAAAAACTGTTTTTTTCTTGTTATATTTTTTCTTTGATATTTACTTTCATTATTATAAGTAAACATTTTGAAATTTATTTAAACATTATGCATATATATAAACATGACATCATGATGTAATTGGACTGTAATTATTACATTTACATGTAATTTAATAAATTAAAAAAAAAAAAAATTAAAATTACATATTTAAAATTAGGCCTAATGTGCGTATTTTCATTCATATTTTGTTGAATAAAAATCATTATATTTATTTAAAAAAAAAAAGCAAAAATTCAAAAAAAAAATTTTCATTTCTTTCAATATTGCTTAATCACTGTATATTTTTTCATGAAATAATAACATAAAAAAATGTATATAAAAATATGGATATATTTTAAACGTAAAATATAAAATATATGTTTTCAAAATTGATATATATTTATATTGATTATTAAACTTCATTTTTTTTTTTATAATAAATTTAGATGTTATATGAAGTTATGTTAAAATTTTATCAAAAAGTGAATAATTACATTACAAAACTAATAGTTGAATCTTATTAAATTACTCAAAATAAGAATGAAATGTAATAAAAAAAAATAATATAATATTTTTATTTTCCGCAATATAAAAGTGATTCTTATTTGTATCTAATTTTATAATTAACATATAAAAGGAAATAATACTAAAAAATATGATAATAATAAAGGATTACTCTCCTCTCAAAACAATTATGTAAAGTAAATAAAAAATTTATGAAAGGTATCATAACATTTTTTTTTCATTGTATTGATTCATTAATTGCCTTTTCAATGACTTTGCTAGAATATTGGTTAATAAAAGGTATTATTAACCTTTTGTAGCATGCTAAGCTAGTTGTATACGTACAAGTTAGCCATGCACTGACGCTAGTCCTATATATATAAAAAAAAAAAAAAAAAAAAAAATAAAGTTATTTTTTTTTTGTTTGTTTATTTATATATATATACATCTTTGTAGTTTAAAAAAAAAAAAATTATATATTTTTTTTTTTTGGAAGAGTTTTATGAAGGAATGTTATGTTATGTTTTAATTTTTTAGTGTAAATAAAAATTAAAAGAAAGAAATGTTAACTTATTAAAAACTTAAGAGATAAGAGAAATATTTATGTGTTATTCAATGTATATTTTTGAAATAACATTGAATATCATAAAATTTTGACTTAATAAATTGTTATAAATTATTTGTATGTTTTTAATTAAAAGAAGATATTAATTCTTTGTAAATAAAAACTCATTTATAACTTTTAATAGGTTTATTAAAAGATGCAGTAAAATTTAACTTCAATTAAATATTATGCATCATAAGAAAACAGTATATATATATATAATAAAAACGAATATATATATATAAACGTATACTTAGTTATACATGCTCTTTATTAATTTGTTTGTTTAATACTCTAGCAAAGTCATTAAACGGGCAATTAATAAATCAAATATTGAATAAACATATTAATAAAGAGCATGCATAACTAAATATACGTATTTTTATTTATATATACTTATTTTATTATATGCATAATAGCATTTTATAAATATAGTATTTAATTTGAATTAAATAATTCTGCATTGTCTAACAGACATATGTTTATTTTTATAAATGTGTTTATATCTACAAAGAATAAATATATTATTTCAACTAAAAACACACAAAAAATTTATAACAAATAACAAAAATTAGACTCTGAGTTATTCAATATTATTTCAAAATATACAAATCTAATACAACATAAAAATTATATTTTTTCATATACTAGCTTTTATATAATTAAAAACTAATTCTATTTTTGATTTATTAATTGGCTGCTTAATAACTTTGCTAGATTATTAAACAAACAAATTAATAAAGAGCATGTATAACTAAATATACGTTTATATATATATATTAGTTTTTAATTAAAAAGATACAGACAAACTATAATAATTAATAAAGTCAAAATTTTATTATATTCAATGTTGTTTCAAAATATACATTGAATAATACATAAACATTTCTTTTATCTCTTATGTTTTAATAAGTTAACATTTCTTATTTAATTTTTAAAACACAAAAGTCAAAAACATAACATGACAAAAAAAAAAAAAATAATTTCAACCACAAAAAAAAATATATTTAATATTTTTTTTTTATTACAAAGATGTATATAAATAAAAATAAACAAACAAAAAAAAATAACTTTATTTTTTTTTTTTTATTAACTAGCGTCAGTGCATGGCTAACTTGTACGTACACAAGTAGTAAACTAGCTTAGTGTACTACAAAAGGTTAATAACAAATTTTATTAACCAGTATCTTAAAATAAAAATAAACAAAACAAAAAAAAATAACTTTATATTTTTTTTTTATTTTTTAACTAGCGTCAGCGCATGGCTAACTTGTATGTACATAACTAGTAAACTAACTTAATGTACTATAAAAGATTAATAACATCTTTTATTAACCATACTCTACTACTTAGGGGAAGTGATGATATTACTTATGGTTTGTTCTCTTTGTCTTGTTTTTTAACTCCTAATCCTTTCTGTATTTCTTTACTAATTCTTCTATTCTTATTACTGAAATCCTAAAATTTTAAAAGGTTATTTCTATCACAAATGTCGAAATAATCTTTTGGTTGGACTACTTTCGTAGTATCTAATTTTCTTTTACTATGTTTAATTACTTGTATTAGGTTTCTCATTCATCTTTTATATATTTCATTTGTTTTATTATTTAACATTTTAATCTATGATAAAGGAACATGTATTTCTATGTCTCTATAATAAATTGGTATGGTTTTTAAACTCCCATTTTCAACGTTAGTCACTTTATGTGGAAATAGCCAATGTGTTTTATAATGTCCATTTCCACTATAATGTTCCATTTTATTTTTAATTAAAGGTTTTTCCTTTATTTTAACTAAATTTTCATTCACTTTTTTTCTATTGATCTTTTAGATAAATGTTTCTCACCTCCTTGGTTGTTTCTTGTATTATTTTTGAAAAGCCTGAACATATATAATTGATTTATTAATTGCCCGTTTAATGACTTTGCTAGAGTATTAAACAAACAAATTAATAAAGAGCATGTATAACTAAGTATACGTTTATATATATATATTCGTTTTTATTATATATATATATACTGTTTTCTTATGATGCATAATATTTAATTGAAGTTAAATTTTACTGCAACTTTTAATAATCCTATTAACAGTTATAAATGAGTTTTTATTTACAAAGAATTAATATCTTCTTTTAATTAAAAACATACAAATAATTTATAACAATTTATTAAGTCAAAATTTTATGATATTCAATGTTATTTCAAGATATACCTTGAATAATACATAAACATTTCTCTTATCTCATAAGTTTTTAATAAGTTAACATTTCTCTCTTTTAATTTTTATTTACACTAAAAATTAAAACATAACATAACATAACATGATCTCTCATCAAAAAAAAAAAACTTTATAAAAAAAAAAATATTATTAATTTTTTTTTTTATAATTACAAAGATGTATATATATATTAATAAACAAACAA
>NW_021628754.1:0-6163 GCF_900005765.1 Plasmodium relictum | reverse complement strand
TACTTTAGGAAGTTTTTAAATTCCTATCATTCCAATGGCAAAGCCAAAATTTGACCTTACCTTGTTATTTCTTGTCACTACCTCTCTTCTTTAGAATTGGGTAATTTACGCGCCTGCTGCCTTCCTTAGATGTGGTAGCTATTTCTCAGGCTCCCTCTCCGGAATCGAACTCTAATTCCCCGTTACCCGTCATAGCCATGTTAGGCCAATACCCTAACATCAAAAGCTGATAGGTCAGAAACTCGATTGATACACACTAAATAAAACAAAGTTTTATTATGTGTTCCTTCTTTGTTATAATTCCTTAAGTTAATAACTTTTTTCTTATTAGGCTTAACAAATACGTGTTCTACAGAACCTTTTTGGGGAACTGAAGAACAATCGTTCAAGTATTAGCTACAGCTTTTCCGTAGTTATCCTTATAAAAAAAATGTCAAGTAGATTATAACTGTTTTAATGAGCCGTTCGCAGTTTCTATATAATAAATATATATATACTTTCACTTGCATGGCTTAATCTTTGAGACAAGCATATGACTACTGGCAAGATCAACCAGGTTACTATATATATTATTTATTAATACTTATACTATGTAAAATAGGAAAATAATAACATTATAGACTTATATTTTAAGGCTATTATATAATTATTTTAATTTCACATAGATTAAGTATAATAATAATATATTAATTTATAAATTATTTTATTAACATTTAAAGTTAAACTTTTGATGTTTTATTAATTATTTTTTTTTTACATAAAATTATTTTTTATATTAGTATAATTTTATGAAAAAAAAAAACGTATCCAATTAAAATTAAAAAAAAAACTTTTTAATTTTATTTATTGTGATACTTTTAATTTTAATACATTAACATTTTTACAGAATATAGTTGAACAGATTATCATTCAAACATTAACATTTTCCTTTACTTTTTATACGAGCATAAATTGAAAATTATTTAGGTTCATAAAACTTGATCTTTTTTGAAAAGAAAAAATTTTAATGAAATGGTTTATTTGTAACGTCTTTATTAATTGTAAAAAATTAGTTATAAATATGCAAAATTACATCTATACAAATTTTAAGAATTTTTATATTTTGCTAATCATTTACATTAAAACTTTCTCCAATATGAAAGTTATTTGTGCATAAGGAATATGTATTTATTTTAGTAAAAGGTATATTGATTTAGTACAATTGCATGTATGTAACAAATTATGCTATAAGGAAGTATTTTTTTTAAATATATATATGTGCACAATTCAAAAGAAAAAAAAAAATACACGTGAAGTATATTTTATATAATTATCTGAGAGAAAAAGATATGCAGAAAAAAAATTATTTAAATGTATATAAAAAGCAAATTTATATAATTTTAACATAAAGATGATTTTTCATATATTAAAAAAAAAAGTAAAAATTATATTTTTTTTTTTTAAATTATTGTTAAAAATTTTTAAATATAAGAATCACTATTTTTTCATAAATTTTTCGTATGCATTATATCTTAAAGGCGCTTATTTTTAATTTTTTTTTACAATAAGAAGTTATAAAAAAAAATAGAATACCTCAAAATATATTGTAACAGAATAAATTTATACATAAAAATATCTTAGTAAAAATATTTTTTTCTTACAAAATGAATAATTTAATATATTATATTTATCATTTAATTTCTTGTAAAAAAAATTCCTTTAAATAATTTTTTTCTAAAAAATATCGAATATAAAAATTATGTATGTTCAATCCTTGATTTATTAATTAGCCGCTTAATGACTTTGCTAGAGTGTTAAACAAACAAATTAATAAAGAGCATGCATAATTAAGTATACGTATATATATAATTTTCTTATGATGCATAATATTTAATATGAGTTAAATTTTATTTCATCTTTTAATAGACCTATTAATTGTTATAAATTAATTTTTAATTAGAATTAGTATCTTCTTTTAATTAAAAACATACAAACAATTTATAACAATTAATAAAGTCAAAACTTTAATTGATTCTATGTTATTTCGAAATATGCGTTGATTATAACAAAAACATTATAAGTTTTTCTTCAATTTTTATGAGTTAAAATTATATTTATTATTTCTTAAAAATTTCCCCACAAAAAAAAAATAATTAAAATTTTTTTTTATTTTTTTATTAGTGTCAGTACATATTAGTTCGTATATACACGTACAGTAACCAAGTAGAGTGTACTGAAAAAGGTTAATAATAGCTTTTATTAACCAATCCTACGCTTTTTTCGATTTTCTGTATTTTATGTTATTTTTAATAACAAATTTTTTTTATTAATTTTTTTTTATAAATGCATATTAACGTGATTATTTATATTATAGAAAATTAAGTTTTACATTATTTTAAAGAATTAATGCTATTTAAAAATATATAAAAGAGTTATTTATAAGCGACTCATATTTTTCCTATGCATCTTTCCATATTTGAGTTCAAATGATTTACATCTCACCTTTATTGAACTATTATAAAGGATGACTTATTTTAATATAATTATTATTTATTATATAGCTTTGTGTTTTATTAATTATATATCTGTTTTATTAATTGGCATTGAATAACTTTGGTAGAGCACTGAACAAACGAATTAATAAAGAGCATGTAGAGATTTCTCTACTGATATTATTTATCGTAAAAATATATTTATGCTACTAATATATACATTTTATACATAAAATTTACATAATTGAGCAATTATTGTTTCAGAGGCATTTATTTACTTTAAAAGATGATAACTTTTATTTTTATTTTAATAATTAACTCTATTTGAGAGCAAACATTTTAAAAGATACATTTCCACTGAGATCCTTTCATTATATCTCCCCAAGGAAAAAAAAAAATAAATTTTTTTTTTTTTTTTAAATATCAAATGCATGACTGGTTCTCTATTTTCCCTATGAACTTTATTATATAATATGTTAATAATATTTTTTATTAACCAACTTAAAAAGATTTTTATAGACTACTGAACAAATGAGATAATAAAGAGCATTTAGATTCATCTCTACCAATTTCATTTATTGAAAAAATTCTTTTAAATAGTATGTAATAATATATAATTATAGTATATATCCTCAAATATTTTTTTTCATACAAAAATTAAAGTTTTTTAAATAGAAATATGTTGAATTAATACTTTAATTACTCTTAATACAATAACTAATTTATAATATGTGCTGGTAGTTTAATATAAAATTTCACTTTTTGTTAAAACCTAAACAATATTTACGAGCAGTTATAATAAATTAATATATTATCCTTCATTATAATTAATTCTTGTCAATAAGAAAATTAACTTTTTTTTTACCAATCATCTATAAATTAATATTCCTATAAAAACTAATCATCATTATTACATAAAAAAATTTAAAAATATAATTATCAATGTCACATACAAAATATATTTTTTTTCTTTTTGTGTACATATTTCATAATAATGGTCTTAACTGTAGAACTAAATCATTTTCTTAAATAGATTTTGTACATCCAATTTTTTACTCTGTCATACACTATTCTTTTATGTATTTAATATAGTAAATAATATTTTTTATTGACTATTTTACAAATTAAATTGTATTCGAAATGATAAAACAGCATTTTCAATTTCCTTTCTTCATTTTTTAAATGGAAACTTTTTTAATTATATATATTTCCCATACCCCCATTTTTATATTAATTTTTTTTTTTAATACTCTTATTATTTTTATTATTTCTATATATATATGACTTTTATTTCAATTATATTCCTCATAATTTTATATTTTCACAATATTACCAATGTAAAGAAACCAATGAGCATAGTTTACCTACTTTATAAACCTTTTTATGTTTAAAATATTATAATTAAGTATATATTCATAAAATTAATTTTTCGCCTAGTAAAAATAATCTAAGTTGTTATTAATTTTTTTTATATTATTATTTCTATAGTTAATAAAACAATATCTATTATTAATCTTATTTCCATATTTATATAACATGTCCTAGTTCCCAAAGGTTCTAACTTTTCAATTATTACTTTCACTATCTTCAACTTCCCTTTTGTTTTTTATATTCTCTTTTTATTAATTATATATTTAAATTTATACAATATAAAAATACGAATTAAGCAAATACAATACTTATCTATATAGAGCCGCAATATAATTTCAATTTAAAATGAAAGAAAAAAAGATGGATTCTTCTTTTTTAACTAATTGTCTAGTATAAGTTGAACTTAAGCTACTATTATTTTAACAATTATAAATGAGTTTTGTAATAACCTTCAGATTTTTTAATATCTATTTGAAATCATTAATTCCGCTTAAAAGTACCTTAGAATAAATGTTAAAACTTCAATATCAATATATGGGAAAAAATAATACTTTTAATTAAAATTTTAATCTTTATAAAGCTTAATTTTATTAACTCTTTTAAAATACAATATCTTATTAGTTTTCCTTCATTTTTGTTATTTTGATCTTAAGCAAAACACACTTATTTTTCTGTATTACTTTTATTTATCAATTATAACAAGTTTTTATTTAATAACAATTGCTGTCTAAAAAATACTAAATTTATCCAAAAAAATTAATTTTTGGAATTTTAATTGCATTACTACTAAATTTTAGTACATATATAATTATGCAAAATATATTATTCAAGACTATACTTTTAGTTTCACATATTTTCTATAGTACCCTAAGGTATTTTATAGAGGTTCCTTAGGCACGTTACGAGAACTTTTTGAAATGTTAAAATATGATTTCTTCCTGAAATATTTGAACTCTTCTTATGGATGATTTCTAATATGATTCACAAAATATGTAGTATTAGCAATGGGTCATAAAATTTAAAGCTTCTGAATTATAATCTTTTGATTTAAAAAAAAAGGTTCTCATCTTTTTTGAGAAGCATATGAATCTAAAATGTTTTTTTAATATAAAAATTAATTATTTGTTATTTTCATTATTAAATATTACATTTTTTTAGTTTCTTTTTGCAAATTTGATGGGGAAAATATTAAATAAACTTTATTTAATTAAATGTGTATTTATGGATTACATGATTAATTTTCATAAAAGAGAAAAACCAAAAAAAAAGTGAAATAAAAAAATTATATATGAAAACTTTTTGATTAAATTGTTTTAATTATTTCATATTTAAATAATGGAATCATTTTGTCATTCACTAACTAAAAAGAATAATTCTTTTTAATAAAGAAAGTCAAAAATGCTTCTATGCAGTAGTAATTTTATTTTTTGAAATAAAAAAGATTTCATGAGACAATAAAACAAAAACAAAAAAATTTAAACTATTGAAAGAAAATATATATTTGGCAAATAAAAATTCATAATTGATGTATATATTTAAATTTAACAAAGCAAATATATATCAACATATTTAAATGTATGCTAAATAATCTATAAATTTTAAAAATACAATTTTAAAATTATTAAATACAAAAATGTACATATATATAATAAAAAAAATCCTCCATCAAATATTTAAGTTTATGTCCAAGTGACTTATTAATTAGCAATTTTAATACTTTAATAGTATATTAAACAATCAATTTTATACAGAGCTTGTAGATAAATCTTCACTTTATTTGTTATGAAATAACTTATTATAAATAATTATATAATAACTATATAACTAAACTATATAATATAAAACAGACGAATTATTTTACATTAAATTTAATATTCTTGAATTAATGCTATGTTAAATAAATATTTAACATTTCTTAATAAGTTAAGGAATACCAACAATATTATAAAGTACATATATACCATTAGTTACTCAACTACTATCATTACTTTTCACAATTTATCTTGAAATAATAAAAAAAAATAAAGTATATATTTTTTTTTTATATCATTGAAAAAAAATTAGAAAAGAAAATATTTTTCTTTCATCTAAATGTAATATAATGTATACACTATAATGAACGCGTCTTAGTGTATTTGTTTCGGAGTGCAATTTTTCTTGGGTATCTGGTTAATAAAAGGTATTATTAACCTTTTGTAGCATGCTAAGCTAGTTGCTAGTTGTATACGTACAAGTTAGCCATGCACTGACGCTAGTCCTATGTATATAAAAAAAAAAAAAAAAATAAAGTTATTTTTTTTTTGTTTGTTTATTTATATATA
>NW_021628753.1:0-6225 GCF_900005765.1 Plasmodium relictum | reverse complement strand
TTTTTAATAAGTTAACATTTCTTTCTTTTAATTTTTATTTACACTAAAAATTAAAACATAACATAACATAACATTCATTCCTAAAACTCTTCCCAAAAAAAAAAAAAAATATATTTAATTTTTTTTTTTTTTTTTTTAAAATTACAAAGATGTATATATATATCAATAAACAAACAAAAAAAAAAATAACTTTATTTTTTTTTTTTTTTTTTATATATATATAGGACTAGCGTCAGTGCATGGCTAACTTGTACGTATACAACTAGCAACTAGCTTAGCATGCTACAAAAGGTTAATAATACCTTTTATTAACCAATAATAAAAAACAAACATATATATATATATAAAACGTATATTTATTTATACATGCTCTTTATTAATTTGTTTGTTTAATACTCTAGCAAAGTCATTAAGCAAGCAATTAATAAATCATATGCATAATATTTAATTTAAATTCAATTATACTGCATCTTTTAATAGACATATGGTTAATAAAAGGTATTATTAACCTTTTGTAGCATGCTAAGCTAGTTGCTAGTTGTATACGTACAAGTTAGCCATGCACTGACGCTAGTCCTATAAATTAAAAAAAAAAAAAAAAAAAAAATATAAAATTATTTTTTTTTGTTTGTTTATTAATATATATATACATCTTTGTAATTATAAAAAAAAAAATTAATTATATTTTTTTATAAAGTTTTTTTTTTTTTCGATGAGAGATCATGTTATGTTATGTTATGTTATGTTATGTTATGTTATGTTATAATATGTTTTAATTTTTAGTGTAAATAAAAATTAAAAGAAAGAAATGTTAACTTATTAAAACTTAAGAGATAAGAGAAATATTTATGTATTATTCAATGTATATTTTTGAAATAACATTGAATATCATAAAATTTTGACTTAATAAATTGTTATAAATTATTTGTATGTTTTTAATTAAAAGAAGATATTAATTCTTTGTAAATAAAAACTCATTTATAACTGTTAATAGGTTTATTAAAAGATGCAGTAAAATTTAACTTCAATTAAATATTATGCATCATAAGAAAACTGTATATATATATATAATAAAAGCTAATATATATATATAAACGTATACTTAGTTATACATGCTCTTTATTAATTTGTTTGTTTAATACTCTAGCAAAGTCATTAAACGGGCAATTAATAAATCAATGAACTAATAAATAATTAATAAGGTTAATTTTAAGTTTAATCTACAAATATTTATAAGTCTTGGTAATACATAGTATTCCAATTAACATAATAGATAGAGATCTGCCTACATTTTCTTCATTAATTTGACCAATTAGAATACTATAAAGGTATTTAAATGGCCAATTAAGATATTATTAATGCAGAAATTGAAAATTATGGGAATTATTTAGATTTTATTTTTAATTATTTTAAAAATTACATATTTTTTCTGACAGCAAAATCCTAGTATTAGAGAATAGTCATTTTTTGCATTATAAAAGACAAACTTTATGGTTATATTTATGCGTAATAAAAAAAATGTTATTAATCTTTTGTAATATAAAATTGGCTTGCTAGTTAGAAAAATAGAAGTCAGCCATACACTGACTCTAGTTATAAAAAAAAAAAATTAATTTTAATTTTTTTTTTTTTTTTAATTACAAAGATGTGTAAAAAAAAAAATAACTTTATTTTATTTTATTTTATTTTTTTTTTTAAACTAGCGTCAGTGTATGGCTAACTTGTATATGCTCGATCAGTAAACTAGCCTAGTGTACTACAAAAGTTTAATAATATCTTTTATTAACCAGTTAAGCAATATAGAATTGCTTAATTCAAATTAAATGTTATATATTATAAATATTACTATATATAGTAAAAAGTAAATATATATACTAAAAATCTGTATATTTAGTTAAACATGCTCTTTACTAACTTGTTTGTTTAATACTCCAGCAAAGTCATTAAATAGGCAATTAATAAATCACCCATTAAAAGAGACCGAAATATATGTTAAGTTTAGCTGTTGATGATATATCCACTTGTATAGTTAAATTTTTATTTTAAAAATGCTTTTGTATTAAAAAATTAAATTAACTAAGTTATTTAGTTGTATATAATGATTTAATAATTTTAGTTATATTTTAATTAATCATAATTCACCATAATTCATCTTTTATTATAACATTGTATGAATTATCTTGTTATAATATAGCTAATTTATTAATTTTTTGCTCAATGACCTTGCTAGAGTATTGATTTATTAATTGCCCGTTTAATGATTTTGCTAGAGTATTAAGCAAACAAATTAATAAAGAGCATGTATAACTAAGTATACGTTTATATATATATATTTGTTTTTATTATATATATATATATACTGTTTTCTTATGATGCATAATATTTAATTGAAGTTAAATTTTACTGCATCTTTTAATAAACCTATTAACAGCTATAAATGAGTTTTTATTTACAAAGAATTACTTATTCTTTTAATTAAAAACATAAAGACAAAACTATCATAATTAATAATGTCAAAAACATAACATGACAAAAAAAAAAAATTTAAATATTTTTTTTTTTTAATTACAAAGATGTATATATATAAAAAATAAAAAAACAAAAAAAAAAACTTTTTTTTTTTTTTTTTTTTTATAAGACTAGCTTCAGTGCATGGCTAACTTGTACGTATACAACTAGCAACTAGCTTAGCATGCTACAAAAGGTTAATAATACCTTTTATTAACCAAGTATTGAACAAACAAATTAATGAAGAGCCTGTATAACTAAATATACGTATTTTTATTCATATATATACTTATTTTATTGTATATATAACGTCTTCTTATAATTTATAATATTTAATTTGAATAAAATAATTCTGTATTTCTTAACAAAAATATGTTTACTTTTATAAATGTGTTTTTATTTACCAAGAATAAGTATATTCATTTAGTTAACAGTATACACAAAATTTATAAAAAATAACAAAAATTTAACTTTGATTTATTCGATGTTATTTCAAAATATACAAATTAAATACAACGTAAACATTATACTTTTTTATATCTTAAATTCTCATGTAAGTAAAAATTAATTCTCTTTTTAATTCAAACAAACGTCAACAGACAACAAAAAAAAGAAATAATTTTTTTTTTTTTTTTAACTAGCATCAGCGCACTACTAGTAAATTAACTTAATGTACTATAAAAGGTTAATAACATCTTTTATTAACCAATACTCTAGCAAAGTCTTTGAGCAAGCAATCAATAAATCAGTACCAGAAATTTTTATATGTAATATTTTTCATTATATTAAAATTTCAAAGAGGTAAATAAAATCTTTTATTGATCAGTATGCGAAAAGAAAAAAAAAAGAAAAATTTTAACTTTTTATGCACACCGCATTACGTGTCTTAATATTTATACTACAGTACGTTCCTTCATATGTACATTTGGATGCATATTTTAGTAGTATATCACATTTTCATTTTATTATGTTTGTAAATAAAGGATTTTATTTATCTTTTTAGCTTTTAAAATAATGAAACCTAGAGTATAAACGTTATTAGTGCATTTAAGATACTAGAAGAATTCATTTATAGAAATATGTATACTAATATGTGTGTAGCAATCTTTTATTATATAGATAGATTTATTGAAAAGCACGTCTCTAGATATGATTTGGTAACTAGATATATGTCATAAAAATAGAAAGAAAAGCTATTAAAACATGCGTAATAATTATTTTAAAAAATTTTTTTTTTAATATAAAATTATTTATATTTGCAGAACATTTATTTTGAGTAAATAAACAAAACTCATGAATAAGTCAAAACAATTATAATAAAAACTATTAAGAAGGAAATTTAAAAGTAAAATTAAATAAACAAGATTTATTCATTTTATATTATATTAACAAATGTTTAAGAAGAAAGTAGTTATTATAATAAAATAACTTTATTATAAATAACCCAATAGAGATTTCTTTATATACTCTTTGTTGATTTAATTGTTAAAAATACCTTGAAACTATTTAAAAGGAAAATTAATAAATTAATATAAAATTATTTAAAAATTTATTTTTACATGAATAATGAATAACAACAATTAATTATTTATTATTAAAAAATACAAAAATGTTATGATACAGTATACTATTAATAATAATATATTTCTATTTAATTAAAAGTGTTAAAAGATTCCAATTATATAATTAACAAATAATTTTTTTTTTTGATGCTAAGGTAGAATTACTTATTTACAATAGATTTTTTTCTTAATGAAAAAAAATTTGCATATCATGTATACAATAATTATGTAATCTATACAATAGCACAAATCTATTTTACTCCATTTTTTTAATCCAAAAGTTGTTGATAATTTCATTAGTATAAAAAAACATATATAAAATACTTTCTTCCATTTCTTTTATATCTTCACCTCCTTCCTTTAATAATAAATAATGCTTAAATGATTCATTAACTCTTCTTAAATGTTGAAATGATATTTGTTTTTTATGTTTCAAGTGATTTTTAAAATTATTTATATATGTCATATCCCTTTTAAATGCATTATATAAACATCTATAAATTATATCTAATTCAATTTTGCTCACTTCATCTTTTAAAGTTTTTAATTTAAGGAGTATATAATTCTGTAACTTATTAGATGATATTGTTTTTTTAGATAAGCATTTAATATTATTCGATGACATTAAATTTTTTATATCTGTAAAGATACTTTTCATTTTTTTTTGTAGATTATTAATACATGAGCATCTTACTAAATTAATGAAGGAATAATAGAAATCATACGAACAAATTTTTCCATATTTATTTTTTAATAAAGAAGCTAAACTTGTTTTATCTATATTTAGTTCTTCAACATTGCAATTAAAATATATAGATGCTCTTTTAAGAGATTCTGAAATATAATTTTTTTCCTTTAATAAAATATGAGAAACTGATTCTATAATGTCTTGCATAAAGACATTTCTCTTAATTATTCTTAATCTTTTTCTATTTATTGTATTTAGTTCTTGAAGAAAATAAAAAACAATTTGTAGTATTTTTTTGTGATCATTATGTGATATATTCATTTTTTTTAAATATAATGTAATAAAATTTGTTTTTCTGGAAGACTTATCTAACTGAATTAAAGCAGAATTTATATATTCTTTGGTGTTACTAATTTTAGTTTGATCTGGTGACAAAGAAATTAGTACTTCTTTAACATGTTCTATCATATCATATATAGATTTAAACATTTTATATAATAAAGAATTATTTTTATCTGTGAGTAGAAATCTACCAAAAAGCAAATGAGTATAAGATAATTCATTTGTAATTTTAAATACCATTTTAAATGTTTCCTTATATAATGTAATTAATCTTTCTAAATTCTCAAAATTTTTTATGAAGATATCTAAAGAACTAAATATATCATGCAATTTAATAAAGGGCCGTCTTAACTTATTTTTAAATGGTAAAGAAAAAAGGTCCTCATTTTTTAATTTATGATAATTATGCTCTATAAAATAATTGTAATAAAAACTAATTTTTTTCAAATCTTCTTCATGAGCATTTTTTTTTTCCTCTTCTATAAGATTTATTATTAACTGAATATTTGAATTATGTTGTCCTACAATTGAGTTGAACTTTTCTTTTAGTAGTCTACATATATTCTGTAAATGGGGAACTACCTGTTCAAGTTCTCTAAATTCCATCTTAAAAACATTTTGTGAAGAGGTCGAAGTAAATATTTTAATTTCTTTTTTTTTATTGATTTTTTTTTTTTTTTTTTTTTTTTTTTTAAATCTCAAATTAATATCGTCATCACTTAAATTAATATCGTCATCACTTAAATTAATATCGTCATCACTTAAATTAATATCGTTATCACTTAAATTAATATCGTTATCACTTGTATGTTCTTGAATTTTCTTTTTTTTTGTTTGATAATTCTCAGTTTCTTCTTCCTTCTTCCTTTTTAATGGCATTTTGTTTATTTCTGAATTACAATAAGAATCCGCTCTAGAAATTAAAATAAAAACATTATACATAAATAATATTTAAAATAAAAAATTATATATATTCACATGTTCAAAAAAAGAAGAAAAAAAATATTCATACTAGAATCGAAGTAATAAATAAATACCTTGTTAAAGTGGATTCATCTCTTAAATTAAAGTAATAATTTTGTGAGATGGTTCTTTCTAAATCGCTAACATAATTATTTATGGAAG
>NW_021628752.1:0-6239 GCF_900005765.1 Plasmodium relictum | reverse complement strand
AAACAAAAAAAAAAAAAAATAACTTTATTTTTTTTTTTTTTTATATACATAGGACTAGCGTCAGTGCATGGCTAACTTGTACGTATACAACTAGCAACTAGCTTAGCATGCTACAAAAGGTTAATAATACCTTTTATTAACCAAGAGGCTATAGCTTCCACTAATAACACATCTTTTGATAAATTACTATGTATTGTAGTTAAATATTTCTCTGGGATATGAAGACTAAAAATTTTCCATATATCCTTGAGAGAGAAACAATTATTTTCTTCAAAGCATAAGCAACTATTAACGAACAACATGCAATTCGTGTTAAATGATTGTATGGCATCAGCTATAGTCGATTCTCTTGTAGGAACAATGAAGCTTTGCAATTGTACTATTATCTCATCGTTATCAGTAAACAGTAACCTTGATATTTTTATCTTTAATTGTTGTACATTGGTGACTTGATCATTCTTTGCTAAATTGGCTATTTTTTTGGAATACATTCTTGGTAACAATAATTTCATTATCATGCATGTTTCCATTCTTGTTAACCTTCCCATATCTACTAAATCTTCAAAATTTTCAAACCACTTAAAATAATTTACCATTGACTTATAATATAATTGTGGTAATTTATGTGGCATTTTAACTTTATCAAGTTCTTCTTTGTTTTTCTTATTGAACACATAAGATTCACTGATATTTATTATCTCTTCAAATATATCCAATCCAAGCCTTTTAATATCTTCTTTCATCTTGTGATTTGCTAATCCAATTGGGTTCTGTTTGTGCTGGTCTCGAATTTCCAGTCGTTGTTGCCAATTGATTTATTAATTGTCCGTTTAATGACTTTGCTAGAGTATTAAACAAACAAATTAATAAAGAGCATGTATAACTAAGTATACGTTTATATATATATATTAGTTTTTAATATATATATAGTTTTTATGATGCTAGTTAATAAAAGCTATTATTAACCTTTTTCAGTACAATATTTTAGGTTACTATACGTGTATGTACAAGTACCCATACACTGACTGAGTAACAAAGGATATTATAATTTTTGTAGTAAACTAAGCTAGTTTATTGTTTGTGTATGTACAAACTAATATGTACTGACACTAATAATAAAAAAAAAAAATATATATATATATATATATATATTTTTTTTGTGTTTGTTTATTTTGTTTTTGAAATATTTAAAAAAAAAAAATAATTTTTTTTTTTTTTGGTGAGAAATTTTTAGTAAATAAAAATTTAATTATCTTCTATAAAATTAAAAAGATAAAATTAATAATGTTTTGTTATAATCAATGTTATATTTTGAAATAACATTGAATAATATAAAATTTTGACTTTATTAATTGTTATAGTTTGTATGTATGTTTTTAATTAAAAGAATAGGTAATTCTTTATAAATAAAAACTCATTTATAACAATTAATAAGTCTATTAAAAGAGTAATAAACTTTTACTCAGTCATAAATGCTCTTTATTAATTTGTTTGTTTAATACTCTAGCAAAGTCATTAAACGGACAATTAATAAATCAATATTATAGAGGTAAAGAGATACAGATTCCTTTAACAAAAGTAAGTTGTTAAGTCATAAAACTAGAGAAATATATGAGAATCAGATGAAGAACTTAATACAGATTGTTGACAAGGATAAAAGAAAGTCCATGCTTACTAACTTGTTAGATCCTAAAAGTCACTTTGATATTTGTGGAAAAAGTAATGTTTTATCTGAGATAGTAGTTAAAGGAAAAAGTGGAAGGATATATAAAGATATACAAAAATGTTTGGATATTGTAAAGTGGTATAAAGAACAAAGAAATAAAGTAACGTAGTTTTTTTTATCTAGGTGGTAGAGAGTTGGTCAATGAATAAATCCATTGCCCTTAATTAATATGCATTTTAATTATTTAAAATTTAAATAATTATGTCTTCTTTAGGAAAATATTGCATGCTAAAAAAAAAATAAGCTATTAGAACCTTTATTAACTTTGTGTGTCTCATTATATTTTTCTTTAAGACACATCTCGGTTATAATTATATTATCTCTTTTTTTTATTTTTTTTATTTTTCTTTATTTTTTTATCATTTTTTTTTGCATATTTTAAAAAAAAAATATTTTTTTTTATAATTTTTTTTTTGGAGGAAAAGAGAGTTTTTAATGGAAAAGATTAGCAAGTGGATTTTTTTTTTTTTTTTTTTAATTTTTATAGATTTTAAAAATTTTTTTTTAGTGATTTATTAAATTTTGTACTATAGATTTTATTTATAATTCAAAATCATAAAGGAGTCCTAAAATTTGCTCTTTATTAACTTGGATATTCATTACTTTTATCCGAGTCTTTGAATATCCAATTAATAAATCACTTATTAAAACTTAAGTGATAAAAGAATAATGTTTATGTTATATTTAATGTATATTTTTGAAATAACATTGAATAATTTAAAGTTTTATCACTTATTAAAACTTAAGAGATAAAAGAATAATGATTATGTTATATTCAATGTATATTTTTGAAATAACATTGAATAATTTAAAGTTTTGACATTATTAATTGTTGTAGTTTGTCTGTTTTTAATTAAAAGAATAAGTAATTCTTTGTAAATAAAAACTCATTTATAACAATTAATAGGTTTATTAAAAGATTCAGTAAAATTTAACTCAGATTAAATATTGTGCATCATAAGAAAAATATATATATATAATAAAAACGAATATATATATATATATATATATATAAACATATAATTAGTCGTACATTCTTTTTATTAATTTGTTTGTTTAATACTCTAGCAAAGTCATTAAACGGCCAATTAATAAATCAATATTCAAAGACTCGGATAAAAGTAATGAATACCCAAGTTAATAAAGAGCAAATTTTAGGACTCCTTTATAATTTTGTATTATAGATTTTATTTATAATACAAAATTAATTAAATCACTAAAAAAAAATTTTTAAAATCTATAAAAGTTCAAAAAAAAATAAAAAAAATCCACTTGCTAACCTTTTCCATTCAATTTTTTTTTCTATCTTTAAATTCTTTTTCTTTTCAAAAAAAAAAATTATAAAAAAAAATAAAGAAAAATAAAAAAAATAAAAAAAAAGACATAATATAATTATAACCGAGATGTGTCTAAAAAAAAAAAATAATTAGACACACTAAGTTGGTCAAAGTTCTAGTACCTTGACTTTTTGCATGCAATGTACTTTTAGAGAAGACATAATTACTTAAATTTTAAATAATTAAAATGCATATTAATTAAGGGCAATGGATTTATTCATTGACCACAAAGTTATTAAGCAAGTAATTAATAAAACAATCACCTAATTAATAAACGAGCATTCCATTTATTAAATTTTCTTCTCAATAAGTTTCAGAAGTCATTCATAACATAATTCATAAATCAAAGTTATAATAATGTTTAAGATACATTTAATCTTATATATTTTTTTTTATTGCATAATAATATTATTTTATATTTTTTTTTGATTTGTTTGTATATTAATAGAATTAAATTATTAAAGGAGATAAAGTAATATATAAGTTGAATATATTGTGTAAAGATAGACAAATTTTGACGCTACATATAATATGCATGAAGAAAATAATAAAACAGAAGCAAAATATAATAAAACTTTAAATTACTTTTATATTTACCATGGATTCTCTTATTAAATTTTTTTTATTTTTATCTTTTATCTCAATTACATTTACATTTTTTAAATCTATATTCTCATTTATTTTATTTTGTTTTTTTCTTTATTATAGATCTAATTATGTCATCCTTTGATGATGATGGAACTTTAATACACCTTTTCTTATTTTTGTTATATCTTTATTTTCTTCTAATGATCTTTTAGCTTCTAAATCTAATGTGTTTTTTAAATAATTTTTGTAATTGCACGATCTAAAGAAATCCACTTAAATGGCAATAAAACATTCAGTGTTTAATAAAAAAATGTTATTAACCTTTTGTAATATAAAATTATCTTACTAGTTAGGAAAATATAAGTCATCCACGCATTGATACTAGTTATAAAAAAAAAATATATATATATAGCTATATTTTTTTTTATTTATTTTTTTTTTATTCATCTTTGTAATTTTAAAAAAAAAAAGATTTAATTTTTTTTTTTTTGGATTATCAGCGTTTTTGAATTGAAATATTATTAATTTTTAATTGAAAGATAAAAATTAACGTATAAACAATATAATGTTTATGTTGTATTCGATTTGTATATTTTGAAATAACATTGAATAATTATATTTTAATTAAGTTATTTGTTATAAATTTTGTGTGTTTTTAATTAAGGGAATATGTATACTCTTAATACCATAGTAAAATCATTAAAAAGGCAATTAATAAATCATATATTTAAAAGAAAAACAAAATAGGTTTTTTTCATACTAATAAAATTATAATTTAAAAAAATAGTAGTAACAAAAAAAACATAAATATTTTTAAGTGTTATTATTATCTTGCATTATTAGAACATTGTGATGTCTAAATTAAAAAGGTAAATATAGAAAACATTATAAGAAAATTTAATATATTTTTTTTTTCCTTTTTATTGTGTATTTTAAAAGTTTCCACATTTGTAGTAATAAAACCTTTAAATAAATAAACATAGTACCTATAATTTATCTTAATACTAGGGGTAATCATATTATAATTTTTTCTGTTTATTTTTTTTTAAAATTAAAATATTCCTTTCTAAAAAAGTTAAATTTTTACTTATTAGGTATTTTTATGTTTTAGGAGAAGGATAATCAAATAATATAAATAATTTTAAAAAATCTCTTTAAATGTGAAAAGGAGATTTACTTTTATTTTTAATTTTTTTTTTATATAAAAAAAAAGAAAACTTTTAAAAAAAATGTTTATGTATTTGAATTTATAAATTATGTTGCTATATTGTAGAAAATAAATATATTAGAGCAAAATATTTTAAAGCTATTACTTTTTCATATGGTTTAGTGTTTATTTATATCATGCTATTAACACTATATATTAATGCATGCATAAATATGTTAATTTAAAAATTAATAAAATTCCATATTCATTAAAAAATGTTTTAGCAATCAATTTAATAAATCAGTATCTTTATTAATATTAAATTTTATTTTATATTGATATATTTTATTTTCTTAGTTATAATTTCTTTTTTAATTATGGTTGTATACATAAATATATGACACTTACTATTTTTAACCTGCCATTTATTTTTATTGAAACATTATAATTTTTTTTTTAAAAAAATATACATATGTGTGTGCTAAATTTTATATTTATTTATAATTTTTCACTATAGTTAAAAAGCTAATACATCGTAAAATCACTATATTATTATTAAAACAATATTGAAATTATTATTGATTGCATCCCTAATGTGGATTTCATATTTTATATCTTCTTTATGAATATAATTATTAAAATATAATTACTTCTATTTTAACAATTGTTATAAATGTATACACTCTTTTTATGTTTATATATTTTTTTAATTTTATCTCTTTTTTTTTCATGAGTATTTTTATTATCATTAAATAATTTTTTTTATAAAAAAATTGATACATGCAGAAATTTTTAATTTTAATTTTGTTTCTTTATATATATTAATATTACGATATTGTACATTATAATAATGATATATGCTAATAGAGATAAAACTATAATTAATAATATCTATTATAATATAAAAAGAATCATTAGTTATACGATCTTTAAAATTTATTTAATATATATATCTTAAAAATCTACAGAATGATTATCACAATACTTATGATTTAAATTATAAAGTAATTATATTTTTATTTTCTGTTTATCTTTTTAGTTATTACTAGAATTAATAACGCGTATATATATTACCTTAAGTACAATAATAATAAAATTTAATTAACATTGTATATTTTATAAATATTATTATTATTTTATTATTTCAATTATATGTTTCTTTTTTTTTTTAAAGCAAATAAGAAATTAGAAATACTTTAAATTTTTATTTTAAAAGAAGTTATTAAAAAAAATACTCAATTTTTAATCTTATATATTTAATGTGTATATTTTTAGCAATTTGTTCATTGATTCTATTTTAATAATATTAATACATAATATTTTTGTAAATATTTTAGATAGAAAATTAAAAAGTTTTAATGTAATTTTTTTTCTTAAATATTTTAACATTTATTATTTTAACATAGAATTTTAAAATTTTTATAATTTATTTTTTATCTAA
>NW_021628751.1:0-6300 GCF_900005765.1 Plasmodium relictum | reverse complement strand
TGATAATTCTTGATTTACATCTGGTTTAAATCTTTTATTACGCATTATTTGATATATTAGACAATTTGAAAATAATTTTCAATTTTTTTGCTAATATTAGGGCACCAAAAGTGTTTCTGAATTTTCTTTCATGTTTTGTTTACTCCATAATGTCCTGCAAATTTACTCCTACGAAACCAATACGTTAAATGGTTTCTATATTTTTATGGTATTGGTTAATAAAAGGTATTATTAACCTTTTAAAGCATGCTAAGCTAGTTGCTAGTTGTATATGTACAAGTTAGCCATGCACTGACGCTAGTCCTATAAAAAAAAAAAAAATAAAGTTATTTTTTTTTTGTTTGTTTATTTATATATATATACATCATTGTAATTAAAAAAAAAAAAAAAATTAATATATTTTTTTTTTTTTTTGGGAGTTTTTGAAAGTTATGTTATGTTATGTTATAATATGTTTTAATTTTTAGTGTAAATAAAAATTAAAAGAGAGAAATGTTAACTTATTAAAACTTAAGAGATAAGAGAAATGTTTATGTATTATTCAATGTATATCTTGAAATAACATTGAATATCATAAAATTTTGACTTAATAAATTGTTATAAATTGTTTGTATGTTTTTTAATTAAAAGAAGATATTAATTCTTTGTAAATAAAAACTCATTTATAGCGGTTAATAGGTTTATTAAAAGATGCAGTAAAATTTAACTTCAATTAAATATTATGCATCATAAGAAAACTGTATATATATATATATATATAATAAAAACGAATATATATACATAAACGTATACTTAGTTATACATGCTCTTTATTAATTTGTTTGCTTAATACTCTAGCAAAGTCATTAAACGGGCAATTAATAAATCACTTATATAGATTTTAAAAAAATTTTAGTGATTTAATTAATTTTGTATTATAAATAAGATCTATAATACAAAATTATAAAAGAGTCTTAAAATTTGCTCTTTATTAACTTGGATATTCATTACCTTCATTCGATTCTTTGAATATCCAATTAATAAATCATCCATCAACAATTTATAAACCCTTTTTAAAACATTATGATGTTCATTTATCGCTTTTGTTAGAATTATTATTCTATGAATATACACAACTACACAATTCTTTTGAATTAATTCCATATAAATGTTTTCCATTATTCTTTGAAATTGTGCAGAACTTGTTTTTAATCTAAATAGTAACACATTAAATGCAAATGTACCATGTTTGGGAACTATAAATTGTATATTTTTTATTATTCTCTTTAATGCAATATTCCAAAAACCATTTTTGAGATATATTTTTGAAAACCATGTAGTGCCATGAAACGTTTGAAATATATGTTTCACATTAGGAATAATATATAAATTATCTAATATAAATTTATTTAGATAATGATAATCTATAGTGGTTCTCCACTGTCTACCTTTCTTCCTACTATTACAATAAGTAAAGTCCATTCTACATTGACAATTTATAACATTCAATTGTAACACTTCGTCTACTTTTTGATGTAATATTGTCAACATTTCTTTACTAAATGTTCTAGGGTTATAGCGACGAGCTTTTCCTTGTACCTTGATATAAACTTTATGTTTATATTAGGCTTTATATTTATATTTCTCAAAGTTTAACACTCATTTTGTATGACTTCTTGATTTGATGTTTCTACTTTTTCTTCTGTATTTTCGGCTATAACTTCCATAACATATGCATTTTTTTCATATTCATGTTGAATATTTAATCTTAATTGTTTCATTATCATTACGCTAAGTAAAATAGGTGGTTTACTTTCCTCAATGATTACAAACCTTATTTAATTGTTTTGCTAATGTAGCATCTTTACTACAACTTCTTTAGATTTTCTTGCATTATTATGAACAAATAATCCTTTAATTGCAAAAGGTGAAATTGTTAAATAAGTCTCTATATTTAATTATTTTGCAATGTGAGTTGATATTGTACTTACATTTGCTCCTGAGTCTAGTGGGATATTTACTACTTTTCCATTAACTTCTATCAATTGTCTTTTATACTTCTCTCAATCTTCATTATATTCACAAAATTCAATTTTATTAAGATAATATGTGTCTCCTGATTTTTCTGAATAATCATTTCCGTCAGACTCTTTTGCTGATTCATATTGTTTACTTATCTTATGAACTCTATTTCTTTTTCTAGTAAAGTCTTCATTACTCTCTTTAGCTTGTTGCTTTTCTTTATACCTTTTTTTTGCTGTTTCTTTTTGTTTTGTGATATATTCTATCTGTTTATCAAAATATTTTTGCATTTGACGGATTCTCTGTGGATGATTTATTAATTACCCATTTAATGATTCTGCTAAGGTATTGAATGAATAATGTAATAAAGAGTATTTTTATAAAGTTTAATCTTTTTATTTTTTTATGCTTTTCCTTTTTAGTAAAGTTGCGTAAAGATGATAAAACGTTTAATTATTTAATAATTTATAAGTATTCAATAGTTAACATATACTTAACTATACATAATATCTTTGATTAAAGATAATGTCTTTTACTTAATTTTATATATTCTTAAAACTTCTTAATTTTTTTCCCCCAAAAAAATTAAAAGTAAAAATTAAAAAAATAATATCTTTCTTTACGAAAACCAAAATCTTAAAAAAAAATTAATTTCAAGAAATTTTCTTTTTTTTTTAGATAAAGACGCATGATTGGCATTGATAGCATTGTGTGCGAAGCTAAATTTCTTCATTGTTATTTTATCTAGTTATATACAAAAAGTTAATATACATACTTTTATTAACTATACAACACCATGGGAAAATAAATTTTTTACTTTATATTATGCTTCTAATCTTATATTATAATTTCTAATACTTTTTATACTTCATTACTAATTTTTTTATATTTACTTTCGTTCAGTGATAAAGGCATAATTTCACTTTTCTCGTAAACGTCGAAAAATCTTTTGGATCTCAGTGATTCCCAGAGGATGTATCCTCTTCCTGCTTTTATCAAATACTTGAATTAAGTTTCTGAGTTGCATCTCATATATGGATTTAGTTTTATTCCCTAGTAGTTTCATTTTGTAATAGGAATTGGGATTTAATATCCTCCGTAGTATATTGGTATAGCTTTTAATATCCCGTTACTAATTTTAGTTACTCTATGCGAAAAGGATTAATATGGTTTATATCAAGGATTTCCACTATAACGTTTCATTTGATTCCTTTCGTAATCGGATAAATCATACGAAATAATGTTACCAACCTTAATTTCTTTTACTTTTACCATTGACCTATCTTTCATTTCGTTTAAATCTTTGTATACTTTAGTTCATCGATCTTTTAAATAAGTAATTCTCATCTCATGATTATTTTCTGGTAATAAGTTCAAACAACCTGGGAAAATACAATCTATTCCAAATATTGTAAAATAAGGTGTTTCTCTTATTTTACCATGAGGTGTATTATTATGTATTAGTAATGAATTTTGTACCATTTCTTCAAAAAGTATATCTTTTTCTTCACATAATGTTTTAATTATATAATCCAATACTTTATGAGAGCTTTTATTCATCCCATTTCCTTGCGGATAATATGAATTTGTGTAATACAATTTTACCTGTAATTCTTTTGTTATATATTCTTCAAATTCTTTACTCATGTAAATTGAACTGCGATATGTCAAGACACCTTTTGGACATTCAAAAATAGGAATACAAGTATTTTTGATTATAGTAGTTGAGTCAATAGTACTAGGTGTCTTTCTAGTTATGTTGGTGGTTAATGAAAGCTATTATTAACATTTTTCAGTACACTATGCTAGGTTAATGTACGTGTATGTACAAGTTACCCATGTACTGACTGGTTAACAAAAGATATTATAATTTTTTATAGCGCACTAAGCTAGTTTACTGTACATGTATTCACAAACTAGTATGTACTGATACTAATAAAAAATAGAAAAATTAAAAAAAAAATATATATATATATATATATATATTTTTTTTGGGGGGGAAATTTTTTAATAAATAATAATAATAGTTTTAAATCATAAAAATTTAAGATATAAAACTTATAATGTTTTTGTTATAATCAATGTATATTTTGAAATAACATTGAATAAATTAAAGTTTTGATTTTATTAATTGTTATAAATTGTTTGTATGTTTTTAATTAAAAGAAGATACTAATTCTTTGTAAATAAAAACTCATTTATAATAGTTAATATATCTATTAAAAGATGCAGTAAAATTTAACTTAGATTTAATATTATGCATCATAAGAAAACTGTATATATATAATAAAAGCTAATATATATATATATATATAAACGTATACTTAGTTATACATGCTCTTTATTAATTTGTTTGTTTAATACTCTAGCAAAGTCATTAAACGGACAATTAATAAATCAGTTGGTCAACATATAACGTGAGTAGTGATATAATTCCACTTATATAAAATATTCTTTTCCTTTCCATATTATAGGTCCCATAATATCTAATGATATCCTATCAAATAAGTTGGATTTATATAGAGCTTGATTCTTATTAGGCTTAAATTTTCTATTACGCATCACTTGACAAACTAAACAATTTGTTACATACTCTTCTATATCACGATTTATGTTAGGCCACCAAAAATATCGTTGTATTTTTTTTAGTGTTTTATTAACTTCACAATGTCCTGCAAACTTATTACTATGAAAACAACATATTAAATGATTTCTATATTTATTAGATATATATAATTTTCCAGTTTTATAATGAAAAAGGAAATCTTCTTTTAATATTACATCTCTGGGTAAGTGCGTTTTATCTTATCGTGCAACATTAACTATTTCTTCATAAGTAGGAATAATATAAGAATCTTTATATTCTTCTGTTGGTTTGTTATAACACAGTACCATATAATTTGGAATATCAGTATCATCTTCTATTGATCTAGTAATCCAATCAGCTAAACTATTTTTAACTCCTTCGATATGTTCAAATTCTAAGTTAAATTCAGATAATCTTAATTTCCATCCATACAATTTTCCAGTAATAATTAAATCCATTCCAATTAAACTTTTAAAATCAGTTTTTATTAATGCTTTAGATCCGTTAATATAATAATCGAATGTTTCACAAGCTACTACTATAGCAAATAAATATTTTTCAACTGTACTCCACTTTCTTTGAACATCATTTAATTTCTTAGATGTATAATGGATAAACTTAGTTTCATCAATATCATTATTTATCTGAGTCAATACATATTCTATAGCATAATCTGAAGTATCAGTATAAATAATATACGGTTTTCTTAACTCGGGAAAAACAAGTAAGTTATTTCAGCCACTTTATTCTTAATTTGCTCAAATACTGGTTAATAAAAGATAATATTAACCTTTTGTAGTACATTAAGTTAGTTTTCTAGTCTTGTATATACAAGTTAGCCATGTATTGATGCTAGTTATAAAAAAAAAAAAGATTTAAATTATTGTTTTTTTTTTCTTTTTGTCGATTGACGTTTGTTCTGATTAATAAAAGAGAATTTAATTTTTACTTATGTAAAAACTAAATAAATGAAATAGTATAATGTTAATGTTATATTCAATGTGTATATTTCTAAATAATATTGAATAAATTAAAGCTAAATTTTGTTATTTGTTATAAATTTTGTATATGTTTTTAAATAAAAGAATATACCTATTCTTTGTAAATAAAAACTCTTTTATAACAGTTTAATATATCTATTAAAAGATACAATAAAATTTAATATCCAAATTAAATATTATACATTATAAGAAACCATTATATATATACATATATATATATAAAAACGTATATTTATTTATACATGCTCTTTATTAGTTTGATTGTTTAATACTCTAGCAAAGTCATTAAGCAGGCAATTAATAAACTAAATAATCAATAAAAAAAAAAAATTCTTTAATTAAATTTTTTTTAACATTTTGGTTTTGTAAAGAACGATATTATTTTATTTTTATATTTTTTTTGAAAAAGAGAAAGATGGATGATTTAAAAAAAAAATAAACGAATTTAAAAATCAAAGATTTTTAAGGAGATATAAACTTAAAGGCATTATCTTTAATCAAAGATATTATGTATGTATGTTTATATAAGATGTTTGTTATATATTAATTATATATTATTTATTGAAGACTTATAAATTATTAAATAATTAAACACTATTTTCTTTATGCAACTTCACCAAAAAAAAAAGAATAAGCCAAAAAAAATAAAAAAAATTTATAAAAATGCTCTTTATTACATTGTTCATTCAGTAACCTTAGAAAAGTCATTAA
>NW_021628750.1:0-6331 GCF_900005765.1 Plasmodium relictum | reverse complement strand
ACTGCATCTTTTAATAAACCTATTAACCGCTATAAATGAGTTTTTATTTACAAAGAATTAATATCTTCTTTTAATTAAAAACATACAAACAATTTATAACAATTTATTAAGTCAAAATTTTATGATATTCAATGTTATTTCAAAAAATATACATTGAATAATACATAAATATTTCTCTTATCTCTTAAGTTTTTAATAAGTTAACATTTCTTTTTTTTAATTTTTATTTACACTAAAAATTAAAACATAACATAACTTAACATAACATTCATTCATAAAACTCTTCCCAAAAAAAAAAAAAATATATTTTATTTTATTTTTTTTTTTAAATTACAAAGATGTATATATATATGAATAAACAAACAAAAAAAAATAACTTTATTTTATTTTTTTTTTTTTTTTATATATATAGGACTAGCGTCTGTGCATGGCTAACTTGTACGTATACAACTAGCAACTAGCTTAGCATGCTACAAAAGGTTAATAATACCTTTTATTAACCATTAAAAGAATAAGTAATTCTTTGTAAATAAAAACTCATTTATAATAATTAAAAAACTAATATATATATAAGCGTATATTTAGTTATACAATGCTCTTTATTAATTTGTTTGTTTAATACTCTAGTAAAGTTATTAAATGACCAATTAATAAATCAATAGTCGAGACTTTTATGAGAACTTTCATTTATACTGTTCCTTTGTGGATAATATGCACTAGTATGATATAATTTTATCTGTAATTCTGGTTTATTAATTGTTCGTTTAATAACTTTGCTAGAGTATTAAACAAATAAATTAATAAAGAGCATTGTATAACTAAATATACGTTTATATATATATATATAAACGTATATTTAGTTATACAATGCTCTTTATTAATTTCCATAAAAGTTAGAATCGAAAATACATGATAAAAAGAAAAAATAATAAATCAAGAAATGGTTAATAAAGAAATTGTTATTAATTTTTTGTAAAATAAAATGAACTACTAGTCAGGAAAATATATGTCATTCATGCACTGAAGCTAGTTAAAAAAAAAAATATAAAGTGATATTTTTTTTTTGTTTATTTTTATTTACTCACATCTATGTAATTAAATATCTAAAATTATTTTTTTTTTCTTTATTTTTTTTTTTATCCAACTCTTCTTTACAATCCTTTACATATTCCTTAAACAATTTATATGTGCTATCTTTATATTTTTTCCATTCCTTTTTTTTCATACTAAAAAATTTAGAACATTCTTCATACGTAGAAGAGTTCTCCTTCAACTTATTATACTCATCAACAGCATTAGAACGAAAATCATTTATGTCTTTTTGCATTTGGTCATACCACTTCTGGAATTTATCTTTTTCCCATGATCTTCCATGTAGAGAATATCTTATATTTTCAAAAAAACACATTTCTTCCCACTTTTCAAATGCACGCTTTTTTAACGAAATTTCCTTATTTTTAAGAAATTCAAAAAAGCTTTCCGATAAAGTATCGATATGTGCAAGATTATTATTATCCTTTAATTCCACCTCTGATAGTATCTTTAAATGATCTCTATTGAATTTGATCATATAAATAGACAAAATTTCCTGTTTGGATAAGCACTGTAGTAAAATTTAAAAATTAAATATTTAAAAAGTATATATATATTAATAGAATTTTAATTTAAGTAAATAAATTCAAATAAAAGTGAGTACATTTTTCATATAAATTTTGCTTTACTTCTAAAAGAAAACATAAAAAAATGGGAAACAGCATGGTAAAAAGTTTGAGAAAAATAGGGGTTGCGCAGATTCTCTTTTTAGTTATTCCCTCTTTATTTATATCTAAATATGTTGAGTAATTTTTCGTATTCATATTATTCGAAGCTAGAATCTCTTTGTTAAAATCTTCAATTTATCCCTTAAAATATATCTTATTTAATTGTTATATTTCTAAATTATAATTCTTTCCAATAAAAAACTTTTCTTAATATATTCTTTAGTATAACTTTTTATTATATAATTAAATTAAAGATAAATATTTTCAATATGAAAAAAAAATAAACTAATAAATTGAAAAATCATATAGAAATATATAAATATATCAAAGAGAAAAAATTATTTTAAAATTTTTATTTTATATAATTTAATTCAGAATCTCCACCAAAATTTTATATATTAATATAATTAAAATTATGTAAATAACTAGAACTCTGATTTTGGTCAATAAAAAAATATTATTAACTTTTTGTAATATAAAATTATACTATTAGTTAGGAAAACATAAGTCAACTATGCACTGAAGCTAATTATAAAAAAAAAAATTATTTCTTTTTTTTTTGGAAGTTATTGACGTTTTGAGCTAAAACGTTATTAATTTTTAATTTAAAGAAAAAAATTAATGTACAAAATGAGTAATTTTTTAATTGTATTTTATTTGCATATTTAGAAATAACATTGGATAACTTATATTTAAGTTATTTGTTATAAATTTTGTGTGTGTTTTTAATTAAAATAATATACATACTCTATAAATAAAAATACATTTATAAAAGTAAACATGTGTTCGTTAAGCAATGCAAAATTGTTTAATTCAAATTAAATATTATTAATTATAAAATGCTACTATATATATAATAAAAAGAGTATATATATATTTAGTTATACATGCTCTTTGTTAATTCGTTTGTTTAATATCCTAGCAAAGTTATTAAACAGGAAATTAATAAATCAAAATTTTAAATAATTAAGATTAATAAATGTATTTTATTTTAAAAATCTTTAATCAAAAATTTTTTAAGTATAAAAGGATAAATATTTACAAGATATTTCTTTTATCCTAAATGAATTAAAATATATTTTTTTAAATTTATACTTTAAAAAAATACAATTAAATATAGTTAGGATTAGCTATAAATGTGCTTTTCATATCAAAATATTTCTTCATTTTTGCTTCATTATTATTTTGAGCTTTTTATTTTTTAAATATATAAATAGTACTTATTTTATCAATTTTTTTATCATTTTTTTTTTTTTTGCTATATTATTTTATATAAATTTTTTTCATTTGATGATTATTTCACTTTTCACTCTTAGAATATATATAAATTGTTATATTGTATTAATAATTTTCTTAGAGTTTTCATTATAAATAAATTAGAAGAAAAAAAATATAAATATATTCTTAAATAAATTTAAAAAAAATATTCCATTTAATTACAAATATTTTTAAAGAGGAAATGTGATATTTATTCAATAAAAAAAAGAAAAAATGGATATACTAAGTACGAAAGATATCTAACAGTTAAATAAATGATTCATTTGAAAGAAAATATGTTATAATAGAAATTATTTATTTTTTTATTTAAATTATTTGTTAAATATAAAGAATAAAAGAAAGAAATTTTAAAAATTCAAAATAATTTTCTCTGATTCTTTAAATAGATCTATTAAATATTATTATTATACATATAATCAACAAATAACTATAGTCATATATACAAATGTGAATCTTATAAAGGTAGTTTTGGTTTATTCTCAAGCAAAAATTATAAAATATTTCCTAAAAAAAAAAGAAAAAAAATTTTATTACAAATATATTGATAAATTAATTTATCCTATTGGTTAATAAAAGCTATTATTAACCTTTTTCAGTACAATGTGCTAGGTTACTATACGTGTATATACTAGTTACCCATGCACTGACTGATTAACAAAAGATATTATAATTTTTGTAGTACACTAAGCTAGTTTATTGTATGTGTATGTACAAACTAATATGTACTGACACTAATAAAAATAAAAAAAAAAAGAAAATTATTTTTTTTTTTTCGGTGAGAAAAACATTATAGTAAATAAAAATATATTTATCTTTTATAAAAATAAAAGATAAAATTGATAATGTTTTTGTTATAATCAATGTATATTTTGAAATAAAATTAAATAATATAAAGTTTTGACTTTATTAATTGTTATAGTTTGCCTGTATGTTTTTAATTAAAAGAATAAGTAATTCTTTGTAAATAAAAACTCATTTATAACTTTTAATAAGTCTATTAAAAGAGGAAATAACATTTAACTCAGTTATAAATGTTCTTTATTAATTTGTTTGTTTAATACTCTAGCAAAGTCATTAAGCGGGCAATTAATAAATCACCTATTTAAAAAAAAATTTCTGTAAATACTTTTTGTTAAAAATGACTTTTTTCAGTTTCCTTATTTTTGTTTTTTTTTGCAATTGTTATTAGAAAAATGTTATTAACCTTTTGTAGTATAAAATTAGCTTACTAGTTAGGAAAATACAAATCAGCCATGCACTGACACTGGTTATAAAAAAAAAACATATATATATAGCTATATTTTTTTTTGTTTATTTTATTTTTATATATCCATGTAATTTAAAAAAAATAATATTTAATTTTTTTTTTTTTTTGGGTTATTGATTTATTAATTGGCTGCTTAATAACTTTGCTAGAGTATTAAATAAACAAATTAATAAAGCGCATGTATAAACGAATATACGTTTTCAAATATATATACATATATATTTATTATATATATATATATATTGATTTCTTATGATGCTGATTTGTTAATTTCCCGTTTAATGACTTTGCTAGAGCATTAAACAAACAAATTAATAAAGAGAACGTATAAATAAATGTACGTTTTTAAATATATATATATTAACTTTTAATATATATATATAATGTTTTCTTATGATGCATAATATTTAGTCGGAATTAAATTTTACTGCATCTGTTAATAGACTTATTAATTGTTATAAATAAGTTTTTATTTACAAAGAACCAGTTTATTCTTTTAATTAAAAGCATACAGGCAAATTATAAAAATTGATAAAGTCAAAACTTTAAATTATTCAATATTATTTTAAAAATATAAATTGAATATAACATAAGCATTATTCGTTTTATATATTAAGTTTTTATAAGTAAAAGTTAATTCTTTATTTAATTCGAAAAACAAAAACAAATATTCAACAATTCCAAAAGAAAAAAAATTATTTTAATTTTTTTTTTTTTTAATTACAAAGATGTATATAAATAAAAAATAAACGAACTAAAAAAAAATAACTTTATATTTTTTTTTTTAGCTAGCGTCAGTGCATGACTAACTTGCATATATACGACTAGTAAACTAGCTTAGTGTACTACAAAAGGTTAATAATATCTTTTATTATCCATATTCCACCACTTAGGGGAAGTAATGATATTACTATATTTTGCTCTCTGTGGCTTGTTTTATAACTTCTAACCCATTTTATATTTCTTCATTAATTTTTTTACCCTTATTACTCAAATCTTCTAATTGCGAAAAGTTATTTCTATCACAAATATTGAAATAATCTTTTGGTTTTAATACATTTGTAATATCTAATTTTATCTTACAATGATCAGTTACTTGTATTAAATTTCTCATCTGTTTTTCATATATTTCATTAGTTTTATTGTTTGGTAATTTTATCTTTGACAAAGAAATTCGTAATTCTTTGCCTTTATAGTAAATGGGTATGGCTTTTAGATTCCAATTTTTGATATCTGTTACTCTGTGCAGGAATGACCAATGTGGTTTATATTGTCCATTTCCACTATAATGTTTCATTTTATTCCTCTTATATTCAGATAATTCATAAGATATAATAGCTTCCGCTTTAATCTCTTTATTCCTAATTAAAGGTTTTTCCTTTATTTAATTAATTCTTCATTCGCGTTTTTCCATCGATCATTTAAATAAATAATCCTCATCTCTCTAGTTGTTTCTGGTGTTATTTTTTAAAAACCTGGGCATATGTAATCTATTCCATATACCGAAAAGTAAGGTGTTTCTCCATTAGCACCATGAGAGGTGTTATTGTATATTTGGCTAATAAAAGGTATTATTAACCTTTTGTAGAATGCTAAGCTAGTTGCTAGTTGTATACGTACAAGTTAGCCATGCACTGACGCTAGTCTTATAAAAAAAAAAAAAATAAAGTTATTTTTTTTTGTTTGTTTATTTATATAGATATACATCATTGTAATTAAAAAAAAAAAAAATTAATATATTTTTTTTTTTGGGAAGTTTTTTTGAAAGTTATGTTATGTTATGTTATAATATGTTTTAATTTTTAGTGTAAATAAAAATTAAAAGAAAGAAATGTTAACTTATTAAAACTTAAGAGATAAGAGAAATGTTTATGTATTATTCAATGTATATCTTGAAATAACATTGAATATCATAAAATTTTGACTTAATAAATTGTTATAAATTGTTTGTATGTTTTTAATTAAAAGAAGATATTAATTCTTTGTAAATAAAAACTCATTTATAGCGGTTAATAGGTTTATTAAA
>NW_021628749.1:0-10215 GCF_900005765.1 Plasmodium relictum | reverse complement strand
ATTAAATAAGATATTTTAAAGTAATTATTTTTCCTAAGCATTTTAACATTTATTATTGTTGCATAGAATTTAAAAATTTTTATTATTTAATTTATTCTTTAAGTTGTTAAAATTATTTATTTCTGTAAATAGATAAATTTAAATAAGAAAAAGAGAAAAAAATTAACAGGAAAAAGAATATTATCTCTAATATTATTTATATCCCAGATACTACTATCTTGTAGCTAAAGATTTTTTCACTACAGATATGTCAACTTTGAAAATATATAATAATAAAGAGAAAAAAAAAGTATTAAATTATCTTATGAGGTTTTTTATGTTTATCTTTTTAGTTTGGACATTACAATGTTATAATAATGTAGGAAAATTATAATGCTTAAATATATTTATGTTTCTTAGTTATTTTTTTTAATTATAATTTTATTCATATGGAAAAAGATTTTTTTTTAATATTGAACTTTTTTTTACAATTTTAGTGGGCTTCTTTTAGACCATGGAATTGCGAAAATGAATTAAAAAACATATCAAATTTGGGAATTAAAAGATCATTAGCGGAAAATAAAAATGTAATGATTCAAGAAGAAGAATCAATATACAATGTGCCAGTGGAAGTAATAGAAAATCATGAAAAAATAAAACATGAAGAAGGAATTTTTAAAAGATATAAAAAGGACTTAGAACTAGTTATCTTAACTATTACTCTTTTTCTATCAGTTTTAGCATTTTTTTTTTCTTTAACATATATAATCAAAAGTAATATAGATGTTTTTCTTCCGATTTTTGAGTTATCTAACATATCTATTTTAATTATTTCAATACTTTTAATGTTCAAGGAAATCAAAATTAAACGTAAAAACAAATTGAGGTGACTTATCATATTAAAATTATTGTATATTAAAAAGTAGAAATATACAAGATTAAAAGCATTATAAACGTTACTATAGGTATAATTTATTAATTATATGTTCAATGATATATGAAAAGTATTAAGCAAACAATTATACAAAGAACATGTAGAAGAATTCTTACTAATTTTGTTAATTAGAAAAATATTTTTGTAATGAATACATTTGTTTTAAAAATCCAATTACATAATACAAGATAAATATTTTATTTCATGAAGCATTTATAATATTTTAAATAAAATTATTTTACTTCTATATTTTTATTATGAGGATTTATTTATTATCTGTTTAATTACTTTTCTGGAATATTAAACAAATAAATTAATAAAGAACATGTATAACTAAATATAATGATTTTTAGAATATATACATATTTTTATTTTATATAGTAACATTTATAATATATAACATTTAATTTGATTTAAAAAATTATGTATTGCTAAACAGGCATATTTACTTTTATAAACGTATCCTTATTTACAGAGAATAAGTACATTATTTTAATTAAAAATATATACATAAATAATTTATAACAAATAGCAAAAATTAAACTTTAAGTTATTTAATGTTACTTCAAAATATACAGATAGAATATAACACAAGAATTATACTTTTTATTTATTAAAGGAAATTAAAGTTTTTCTTATGGTCACCTTCCATACACTAATTTTTATATAACTAAAAATCAATTACCTCCTAAATTCAAAAAAACATCAAAAATTCCCCCCAAAAAAATAATTTTTTTTTTAAAATTACAAAGATATATAAAATTAAAATAAACAAAAAAAAATACAAATACATATATATTTTTTTTTTTATATAACTAGCATAAGTGCATTGTTGACTTGTATTTTTTGACTAGTAAGATAACTTTATATTCTAAAAAAAGTTAACAACATCTTTTATTAACCATATTGATAATAAACTAATTATTTTGTATCATTTATCTGATTAAAAAATTATCCTTATTTTTATTATAAAAGTCTTTGATTACACATCTATATTTAAATATATATTTGCTTTCTAGGGGCCTATGATTATCCATAAATAAAAATTTCATTTCTCATTACAATAATTTTTATCAAATAATATGATTCTATTAATTTTTTTCATTTAATTAAGAATAAACAAAGTATAATTATTATCAAAATAAATAAAAATAAACTCTTAAGAAAAAAAAACTTGGACTTCTTTATTATGCAAGAATTTATAGCTATATAACAATATTTTCATTTAAACTGTTATATTTTATTTCTCAATTATTTCTCGTGCATGTATGGATCTATTTATTATATTATACTATATTTCCAAGTTATTAATTAACATTTTTATTCATGGTCTTTTGACAAGTATTAAGTAATAAAATCAATAATAAGCAAGTACATAAATGTTTGCTCTTTTTATTAATTATTATATAACTTTAAACAACCATATACTCCTTACATAACTATACTATATAATTTATAATAAAAAAATTTTATTTTATATATATTTTTTTAATTATTTTTTTTAATGTATTTATGACATTGATTTTTTAGTTGAACATTCAAAGATTTTGTTACATTATTGATTAATAAAAAAATGTTATTAAACCTCTGTAATTGATTTATTAATTGCCCACTTAATGACTTTGCTAGAGTATTGGTCAATGAATAAATCCATTGCCCTTAATTAATATGCATTTTAATTATTTAAAATTTTAATAATTATGTCTCCTTTAGGAAAAATATTGCATCTAAAAAATTTTATCTATTAGAACCTTGGCTAGCTTAGTGTGTCTAATTATATTTTTTTTTAAGACACATCTCGGTTATAATTATCTTATGTCTTTTTTTTTATTTTTATTTTTTTTGCATGTTTTATTTTTATTTAATTTATATATATATATATTTTTTTTAAAATTTTTTTTTATTATTTTTTTTTGGGGGGAAAAGATTTTGAATGAAAGGTTAGCAAGTGGATTGCTTTTAATTTTTTTTTTTGAACCTTTATAGATTTTAAAAATCTTAGTGATTTAATTAATTTTGTATTATAAATAAAGTATATAATACAAAATTATAAAGGAGTCCTAAAATTTGCTCTTTATTAACTTGGATATTCATTACTTTTATTCGAGTCTTTGAATATCCAATTAATAAATCAAATATTAATCAAACAAATTAATAAAGAGCATGTATAAATAAATATACATTTTTAAATATATATATACTTGTTTTTATTATATATATAATGGTTTCTTATGATGCATAATATTTAATTTTAACATTAAATTTTACTGCATCTTTTAATGGATATATTAAATTGTTATAAAAGAATTTTTATTTACAAAGAATCAGTTTATTCTCTTAATTAAAAACATACATACTATTCATAATAATTAACAAAAGTCAAAACTCTAATTTATTCAATGTTATTTCAAAATTATACATTGAATATAATATAAACATTATACTTTTTTTATTTAAGTTTTTTTTTATGTAACAAAAATTGATTCTCTTTTTAACTCGAATAAACGTCAACCAACAATCAAAAAAAAAAAGATAACTTTATATATTTTTTTTTTTAACTAGCGTTAGTGCATGGCAAACTTGCACATATACGACTAGTAAAATAACTTAATGCACTATAAAAGGTTAATAACATCTTTTATTAACCACTTTACTAATGTATCAAACAGATCCATAAAGAGAATGCACAGTGATCTCTAGTTATTTTATACATTATAATATTAATTATAGCAAAAGATTATTAATTATTTATAAATTATAACAACATAAACTTTAATAGTTGATGCGATACACTATTATTATTATATATTACAGCATGCACGACTTTTAATACATATTTGATTTCTTAATTGTTGGTTAATAAACTTTTATAGAGTATTGAAATAACAAATTAATGAAGAGCATATAATGAATTCTCTTATAATTTTATTTATTTTAGGAATGTGTTTATGCAAAAAATTAGTATTTTAAATCAATGTAGTTAAATCTAGTTGTTTACAGTTATTCAAAACTTACAATAACTTAATGGTTAATAAAAAATGTTATTAACCTTTTGTAATATAAAATTATCTTACTAGTCACGAAAATATAAATCAGCCATGCACCAACGTTAGTTATGAAAAAAAAAAATTTTTTTTTTGGGAAGTTTTAGGCAGTTGGGCTAAAATATTATTAATTTTTTATTGAAAGATAAAAACTGATATAAATAATATAATGTTTATATTGTATTCGATTTGTATTTTTTTTTTTTTTTTGATAATATTAACTCAGAATTTAATTTTTGTTATTTGCTTTAACTTGATTTTGTATATATTTATAATTGAATATATTTATTCTTTGTAAATTAAAACATATCTATAAAAGTAAGCATATGCCTGTTAAGCAAATACAGAATTATTTAATTCAAATTAAATATCATATATTATAAAATGCTATTATATATATAAGTATATGTATAAATAAAAGTACGTATATTTAGTTATACATTCTCATTACTAGTTTGCTTGTTCAATACTCTAGAAAAGTCATTGAGAAGGAAATTAATAAATCTGCTATTTAAAAATACTATAAAATTATTCAAAGGACCAATTAATAAATCAAATAGCTTTTATTCATTTAATTTTTCAATTCGTAACACTTAAAAATTTTGGTATTTTTTTTTTATATTTAAAACCAAATATTTTTAATATGATATTTTTTTGTATCTGGCATATATCTTTTATTATATATTGGTTGATAAAAGAAATTATTAACCTTTTGTAGTACACTAAGCTAGTTTACTAGTCGTGTATGTATAAGTTAGCCATGCACTGACGCTGGTTATAAAAAAAAAAGAAATATAAAGTTTTTTTTGTTTGTTTATTTTTATTTATATACATCTTTGTAGTTAAAAAAAAAATAAAAAAAATAATTAAAAGTTATTTTTTTTTTTTTTTTGGGGGATTGTTGAATGTTTATTTTTGTTTTTCGAATTAAATAAAGAATTAACTTTTACTCTTAAAAACTTAAGATATAAAACGAATAATGTTTATGTTATATTCAATATATTCTTTGAAATAACATTGAAAAAAATAAAGTTTTGACTTTATTAAATGTTATAATTTGTATGTATGTTTTTAATTAAAAGAATAAACTGATTCTTTGTAAATAAAAACTCATTTATAACAATTAGTAGGTTTATTAAAAGATGAAGTAAAATTTAACTCAGATTAAATATTATGCATCATAAGAAAACTATATATTATAAAAAAAAAGAATATATATATATAAACGTATACTTAGATATATATGCTCTTTATTAATTTGTTTGTCTAATACTCTATCAAAGTCATTAAACGGCCAACTAATAAATCTTCCCCCTATTTTTTTTTATATTTTCTTTATGCTAAAAAAAAAAAAATAGAAAGAACTGCCAAAAAATATGACATACTAGTTTTATTTTCCTTTACTTTGTTGCATAATAATGTTTTATCTTAAATATTTTTATTTAGTGGAAATTATATTTTTATCAGATATTTTCACTTTTTTTTTTTTATAGATTCATAAAATAGTCGAAAGAAATGTATCGATTTATAGCAAACGTAAGGATATTAAAAATAAAAAAAAATATTTTTTTACAAAATGAAATGATATAAATACTTTATACACATACGCAAATAAAATTTTAAATTAAATTTTATATATATAAAAATGTATTTTTTTTAAAAATGTTTCATTTATTTATAAATAATAAAATTCTCATTAAATAAATTTTTTTTTTTATATTTGTAATATTTTATTAAACTATTTCAAGATTTGTTTAATACTTTTTTTTAAGTATTTGCTCTATAATAAAAATGAAATATTTAATTATAATATATAGAATAAAAAATTATAAAAAATGAAAAGATTTAAGTATAACTATTCATAAGAATGAAATATTTGGGAATAATAAAAGATTTAGAAATAAATAAATTTTTGAGAAATTAAGAATATTTATCATATTTAAGTAAAACTTTTTTCTTTTTTTTCTGTATCATTTTGAATAAAGTTTAATTTGTTAATAATAGTATTCTTATAATTTTTTTTATGGATTTGATGCTTATATTTAATACCTCTTATTTTAATGTAATTTCATAATTTACATAAAATATGTAAAATATTAAAATTACTATGTGAGAGTGAATATATATAAAACGTACAATTGGTAAAAGTAGAGTTATCGATATGCTGTAATGTGCAATATATATATTATAAAGTATATTAAGTAGACGTATATATTTTATATGTAATATTTTTTTTATGAAAAACATTTTTATATATTCACTTATATAATTATACAAGATTATTAATACATTTTTGTCTAAAAATTTATAATAGTTCAATTTAGGAAATTATTATTTATAAAAAAATTTATATAATATTTTATATGTATCTATTCATGACAGTACACAGATAATTAATTTTTATCTAAAATTTTTTTTAAAAAATCAAATGTAAATTATTATGCTCCTAATATGTTTTCTTTATTGTTCATACTGTAAATAGAGAGTGATTTTTATATTCAATTTTTAGTGTATAATAAAATCATAGAATATTATATGAAAACAAAACTTGCTTAAATGAGAACAACTAGAGTTCTCATACTCAACACTTAATTAAAATAATATACATGATAAATAAATAATACAAAAATAAATAAGTTCCAATTTTTCATTGGATCATATATGTTTCCATGTGAAGTAATGGATTCCTTAATAAAAGGAATTCTCTATTATGACAGTGGTTAATAAAATATGTTATTAACCTTTTTGTAGTACATAAAGCTAGTTTACTACTTGTGTACGTACAAGTTAGACATTCACTGACTTTAGTTAAAAAAAAAAAAAAAATAAAGTTATTTTTTTTTGTTTGTTTATTTATTTTTATATACATTTTTGTAATTAAAAAAAAAATATATAAATAAAATTAATTTTTTTTTAATATATTTTTTTTTTAGTTGCTGAAATTATTTTTTTTTTGTTGTGTCTTTGTTTATATTGGTGTTTTAAAAAATTAGATAAAGAATTAATTTTTACTTATTAAAAAATTAAGAGATAAAAGAAAATGTTTATGTTATATTCAATGTATATTTTTGAAATAAGATTGAATAGTTCAAAGTTTTGACGTTATTAATTGTTATAGCTTGTATGTTTTTAATTAAAAGAATAAACTGATTCTTTGTAAATAAAAACTCATTTATAATAATTAATAGGTTTATTAAAAGAGGCAGTAAAATTTAACTCAGATTAAATAGTATGCATTATAAGAAAACCATATATATATATATATATATATATAATAAAAACCAATATATATATATAAACATATGCTTAGTTATACATGCTCTTTATTAATTTGTTTGTTTAATACTCTAGTAAAGTCATTAAACTGCTAATTATTAAATCAGACAGAGATATCCTCTAAAAAATAAAATAGTTTTTTAATTGAACCATGAGATTTTTATGATAAAAACATAAGAATTATATGATAAATTATAGTAATTTTCTGATAAAATATAAGAATTTATTAATAAGTGATTATTCCAATAAATGAAAAGTACTATAGTATAATAAAATATTATTTAAATAATGAGATACAATTATTATTTTTTTGTTTTTCTGTTATTATTTTAACAATCAAGTTATAAAATTGATAATGAATATCTAGGATATATATAAAAATAATTCTATAATTTTAGAAACAATCTATTTTATATTTATATCATCTTCATTGCTAATATTTTAAAGCATATATTTAATATGCCCTTTTTTATTTCTTTTTTATGAAAAACTAATATATTTTAAATTATATTTTCTTATAAAAATATGTATTAATAAATCTATATTTTTTTTAAAAGTAAATTTACAAAAATAAAGATACACTTTGCTTTTTACTTGAATATCAAAGCATTTCTGTGTAAAATATGTAACTCATAACAAAATCTAAAACTATATAATTTTTTTTTCCCCCATTTTTACAATTATTATATTCAAGTTTATTAAAGTGTAATTACTTACTTTTATAATGACTGCTAGCAAATATTACTAACCTTTTTAAATATCTTAAATAGAAAAGTAGGGAGTTATGTATCCATACTATTTATTAATTGGATGTTAAATGGATTTGCTAAAGTATTGAAAAAGCAGATTAATAAAGAAAATGTAGAAACATCTTTGTTGAATTTAACTGTTATAAGATTATATTCGTACTACAAATACAGTTTACGTAAGTAAGAAATTATAGTTTTGGAGGTATTTATTTAATAAAAATTATCCTTTTATTAAAAAATTAAATCCTCGTTAAAAAATATTCATTATATGTAAACTAGTCTTTTGAAATAAATTAGTATAAATTTAGGTTGACTGTATTAACAAACAGTATTTTAAAAATACATAAAAATTAAGTGCCAATAAAAAATTTTTTATTTTGTTTTTCCTTTTTGAACTTCGAATTCAATTTTTATCTTTCAGAAATTTATTCAATAAAAAAATTTTTTTTTACAATCTGGTTAATAAAAGATTTTATTAATTTTTTATAATATACTAGTGAGCTAATCCGGATGCTATTAAATAAAAAAAAACACATGACTATATTTTTTTTTTTTATTTTATTTATATATTTTTATTATTATTATCATTAAAAAAAAAAATAATTTTTTTTTTTTATCGGATGGAAAAATTTGAAGAATAAAATAAGAGAATTTCTTTTAATTTAAAATCTGAAAATATAAAAAAAATGAATATAAAAAGGGTTTTTATTTTTTTTAATAAATAAAAAGTATAACGCTTATTATATTAAATTTTTATATTTTGAAATAATAGTGAATAATTTAGTATTTAACTCTTATTTGTTATAAATTATTTGTGTGTGTTTCTAATTTAAAAGAATACACTTATTCTTTGTAAATAAGTATATATTTGTCAAATTATATATCTGCCAAGCAATATAAAATTGTTTAGCTCAAATTAAATAATATATATGATAAATATTTCTTTGTATATAATAGGTATATACACCAAACATCAGTATATTCAGTTATGCATGCTCTTTATTAATTTGTTTAATGCTTTAGCATAGTCATCGAATAGGCAAATTAATAAAGCACAATCCCAAAAAATAATTCATCATTAAAAAGTTAAAAATTAAAAAATAAATTTAACAAAAAAAAAAAGTCATAAGTTTTTTTTTAAATTAGAGAAGGTATTTACTTATCTATTTTCCATATAAGTTATTATATCATAAAAAGTTTATTATTATGAATCAGTATCATAAAATATATGATCATTATATTAAATTTTAAAAGGTATGGTATGAAAAAAGGAAAAGATAAAAATGAAAAATAACAAAGAAAAATATAATAATATGAGGATAAAAAAAAAAAGTATGTTCAATACTTAAAAATTCGTATTTGTAAATATAAGTACAAAGGCAAATATAAAAAAATGTAAATTTTTTTTTTCTTCTGATAAAAAAATAATCATTTTGTATATATATATATATATATATATATATATAAATTTTAAAGGAACTTTATATTATATCATAATATATTTATTATGTTAATAAAAATAATATTGGATAAAAAAAATACCAGATTTTTTTTACATGTAGAAAATCATAATTATTATATAGCATTAACTTTTATTTTAATCATTCATATAGGTAATTTTGATGCATCTTTACCATATAATATTTATGTTTTGCTTCCTTTTATATCATTTCATTTTTTTTCTAATTCGTATATAAAATACGACATTAAAAAAAAAAAAAATAATATAATATAAATGATATCAAATAATGAATTGATGAGATTAGGTATCTCATTTACGAAAGTCATACATTTTGAAATATTAAAAAATAATTAAAAATATAATAGTAAATATGGAAAATTATTTCTATTAAAAATATAATAATAAATAAGAAAAATCATTTCTATCAAAAATATAGTAATAAGAAATAAGAAGAATTGTTTCTGAATTTGTACAAAGAATAATAATAATATATAAGAAAATTTTGAAAACAAATAGGTGGGGTATAAAATAGCTATTTATATATAAATACGAGGAATTAGTTAAAATTCTATAAATTTAGTATTAAATTTTTTTTTTTAAAAAATTAAAAAAAAAAATGACTAATTGATTTATGTTTGATATTAAAAATTCGTCATAGTAGCTATTTATTTCTTCTTAATTGTATAGATACATATATTTTTTTAATTATTTTAAAAATTAAAAGAACTTATAGTTTTATGCGAATTTTTTTATTTTTCTCATTATTAATTA
>NW_021628748.1:0-26703 GCF_900005765.1 Plasmodium relictum | reverse complement strand
TACAATTAGAGAAAAAAGAGGAAACAAAAATGAAACATATGGAAAGAAAGGTAGAAGAAGTAAGAAAAAGGAGTAATTATATGACATTGAAAAAGAAGCCGAAGAGAAAAACTATAATAGAAATACATATGGTAATAATGCAGGATTGTAAACAGGAGGAATGGGAATTAAACAGAGCAGAATTTTTAGAAATTTGCTTGAATGAATGGTTAAAATGTGAGGATTTAACTGAAGACGTAATGGACAAAGAAGTTATGATGAAAGGAGAAAAGGAATGTATTGATGTATCATTAGAAAAACAGAAGATGTTATCGAAGAAATGGATAGAAAGACAAAGAAAGATGTTGGAAAAGTGGAAAAAGGAAGAATGGTTTAAAAATTTGAAAGAAGAATGGAAAAGGGAGGAAAATATGTATACAGAAACAAAAGATAAATTAGAATTCATGGATAAACAAGATAAAATAGAGAGTAATCCTACATTAGAGATGAAAAAAGAAATATGGAAGCAGTGGATACGGAGTCAAAGGAGGGTATTCATAGAATATTATAAGGAGAGATGGTTTATGGAGTCGTTAGAAGAATATGAGAAGGAACAACATGAATTTATAAAAGAAAAAAACGAAGAAAGCGTAGAAGAAAAAAAAAATAATTCAGAGAAGAAGAAAAGAGAATCAGGAATAATAAAGGAGGAAGTAGATAAGAAAATAAAGAAGGAAAGGTTAATATCTAATATGTGTGCAGAGATACATATGATGGTATTAGACCAATGTAAAAAGGAAGAGATAGAGTCCATGACAAATGAGTTTCTTAAATCATATATAGAACAAAAGAAAGAACATGAAGAACTTCTTGAACAAGAAATGGGAAATAAAAAAGTAGATGAAATAGAAAAAGAAAGGGAAATGAATATTATGATAGAGAAGAAAAAAGAAAAATGGGAGTGTTGGAAAAAAGAGGAATGGTTTCAGGAGTTGAAGTTGAATTGGAAAAAGGAAATGATACATATGAAAGAAATAACGGATACTATAAGAGAAGAAGTAGTAAATCCCATGTTGAAAACACAAGTAATTGAGAAACAGTGGCAAGAGAAACAAAGGAATATTTTAAAGAAACGGAATAGACAAAATGTACATGAAAGATCAATGAACAACAACAAAGATGAAGAAGCGATAGAGAAAGAAAATGATGAAGGCGACTTAAAAAAATGGGATATTACAATATTATAAAACCTAATATAATGTGTACACTATGTCTTAATGACTTTTTAATTTATTTATTAATTATCCAATTACTTTTTAGAGAACTAGTTATTAATAAAAAATATTATTAACCCTTTATAATGATAAAAGTAAGTTTTCCAATCAGGAAAATAAAACTATTCATGTACCGGTTAACAAAGGTGTTATTAACCTTTTATAATGCATAAATTTAGATTACTAATAAGGAAAATACTAGACATGCACTAACGTTATTTAAAAAGAAAAGGAAGTATATATATATATATATATATATATATATATATATATATATATATATATATATATATATATATATATATATATAGCTATATTTTTTTTGTTTTTATTTTTATTTTTGTTTATTTTACTTATATATATATATATATGTTTGTAGTTATTTAATAATAAAAAAAAAATTTTTTTTTTTTTGTTGGCATTTGAATAGAAGAAAGAATTAATTTTTACTTATATATAAACTATTGTATGAGCTGATATAGTTTGTGTTGTATTTGATTTGTATATTTTGAAATAACATTGAATAATGTAGAGTTTAATTTTTATTATTTGTTATAACTTAATTTTATACGTGTAAAAGTAAAAATATGTATGTAAAACAATACATATTTGTTTCGTTCAAATTAAAGGTTATATATATATATAATAAAAATAAGTATATGTAAACTAAAAGTAGATATATTTAGTTATTAATTTATTAATTTCCTGCTCAATGACTTTGCTAGAGTATTAAGCAAACTAATTAATAAAGAGTATGTATAACTAAGTATACGTTTATATATATATATATTCGTTTTTATTATATATATAATGTTTTCTTACTATGTATAATATTTAATTCGAATTAAATTTTACTGTATCTTTAATAGACCTATTAAACTGTTATAAATGAGTTTTTATTTACAAAGAATTAATATTTCTTTTAATTCAAAAAAAAACATACATACAAATTATAACAATTAATAAAGTCAAAACATTAATTGATTCAATGTTATTTAAAAAATATACATTAAATATAACATAAAAATTACACTTTTTATATCTTAAGTTCTTTATATAAGTAAAAAATTAATTCTTTATTTAATTCGAACAAAAACGTCAACTCTCCTCCCAAAAAAAAAAATAATTTAAAATTTATTTTTTTTTTTTACAAAGATGCATATAAATAAAAATAAACAAAACTAAAACAAATAAACAAAAAAAACATAGCTTTATATATATATATATATTTTTTTTTTTTAACTATCATCAGCGCATGGCTAACTTGTATATACATGACTAGTAAACAAACTTAATGTACTATAAAAGGTTAATAATATTTTTTATTAACCAATATTTCAACGTAGAACATTCATTTTTAATATATTACCTTTTGATTTGAAAACTAATTCAACATAATTCCAAAGGATAATGAAGAATATTTTTATGGAATTAATTCGAGAAAAATGTATAGTTGTATATATTGATGACATCATATTAACAAAAACGATTTTTGAACATTTTAGAATATGTAAGAAGGCAATTGCATTACTTATTGAAAATAATTTAGGAATAAATGTAGAAAAATGTGAATTATTTAAAACTTTTATAACCTATTTAGGGCAAATAATAGATCATCAAGGGATAAGACCTTCACCAGATAGAATAAATACTATTATGGAAGCTGCAAGTGCAAAGACAAAGAAACGATTCAGATCTTTTCTAGAAGCGGTTAATTATTATAGAAATTATATTAGAAATTTTTCTGAATTAACTTCTAGATTAAACCCTTTGACATCTAAAAAGGAAAAGTTTATATGGACTGAAGAATATTCTCAAATATTTGAACAGATTAAGAGAAAAATGGCTGAAATTACATCTTTATCATTCTCTGAACCTGGAAAACCTTATATCATTTATACTGATGCATCTGACTATGCTATAGGTTCTGTTTTAGTACAAATAGATGAAGAGACTGGATTTAATAAATTTATTCATTTTACTTCTAGAAAGTTTAGTGATGTACAAAGAAAATGGAGCACTATAGAAAAAGAATTATTTTCTATAGTAATAGCATGTGAAACCTTTGACTATTATATATAGAAATTCAAAACCTTAATTAAAACGGACTGTAAAAGTTTAACAGGATTATATTCAATTAACTCAGGGAAACTATATAGATGGAAATTAAATCTATCTGAATTTAATTTAGAATTTAAACATATTGATGGAGTTAAAAATAGTTTAGCTGATTGGATTACCAGGTCTGTAGAAGATGATATTGAAGATCCCAATTACATGGTACTGCAGTGTTATAAACCCTTTGAGGAAAATGAAGATTCACATGTTATACCATCAGTACAAGAAATAGCTGAAGCTGTTAAGATGGATAAAAAGGAAATACCAAGAGATGTGATATGGAAGGACGAATTTTCTGTACATTATAAAACAAGAAGATTATATATACCTGAGAAATATAGAGTTCACTTAATATATTAGTTTCACAATAGTAAATTTTCTGAACATTGTGAAGCTAATAGAATACTTAAAAAAGTTCAAAAACATTTCTGGTGGCCTAATATTAGTAGAGATATTGAAGAATATGTTACAAATTGCTTAGTTTGTCAAGTAATGCGTAATAAAAAGTTTAAATCCAATTTAAATCAATCATTATCAAAACCGAATCTTTTGATATGTTTTCATTAGATATAGTAGAACCAAGAAAATGGAAAGGAAAAGAATATTATATACAAGTAGCAATTGATCATTTCTCACGTTTTATGGTGACTTCTATAACAGATAAGCTTCCTACTACTATAGACGCCATAAAAATGTTAAAGAATAATTGGGTTCCTTATTTTGGTTGTCCGAAAAGTATACTTACTGATCAAGGTTCTATATACATGAGTAAGGAATTTCAAAATTACGTTATTGATGAGTTACAAATAAAATTGTTTCACACTAGTGCTCATTATCTACAAGAAAATGGTATAAATGAAAGTTCCCATAAAAGCCTAGATTATATACTTAAAACTTTACATACAAAAGATGATGTATTAATTTATAATAATACACCTCATGGTTCAATTGGAGAAACTCCATACTTCACTATATTTGGAATTGATTGTATATATCCAGGTTTCTCTAGAATAATGCCTGAAACATCATAAGAAGTAAGAATTCTTCACTTAAAAGATCGTTGGAAAAAGATATATAAAGATTTAAATAAAATTGATGAGAAATCGAAAATTATAAGAAGAGACATTAATATAGGAGATATCATTTCATATGAACTGTCCGATTATGAAAGAAAACAATTAGAACATTATAGTGGAAATTGTCAATATAAACCTTATTGGTTTTTTCCTTATAGAGTTGCAAAGGTTAATGGTAATGTATTACAAGCTACACCTATATATTATTGATTTATTAGTTGGCCATTTAATGACTTTGCTAGAGTATTAAACAAACAAATTAATAAAGAGCATTTATGACAGAGTTAAATTTTATTACCTCTTTTAATAGACTTGTTAATTGTTATAAATGAGTTTTTATTTACAAAGAATTAGTAATTCTTTTAATTAAAAACATACATACAAACTATAACAATTAATAAAGTTAAAACTTTATATTATTCAATGCTATTTCAAAATATACATTGATTATCACAAAAACATTATTAATTTTATCTTTTATTTTTATAAAAGATAAATAAATTTTTATTTGATAAAAATTTCTCATCAAAAAAAAAAAAAAAATATTTTTTTTTTTTTTAAAATATTTCAAAAAACAAAAATAAACAAACACAAAAAAAAATATGTATATATATTTTTTTTTTTTTATTTTTATTAGTGTCAGTACATATTAATTTGTACATACACATACAATAAACTAGCTTAGTGTACTATAAAAATTATAATATCCTTTGTTAATCAGTCAGTGCATGGATACTTGTATATGCACGTACAGTAACCTAGCATATTATACTGAAAAAGGTTAACAATAGCTTTTATTAACCAATTATAGAGGTAACTATATAGAGATTCCTTTGGCAAAAGTTAAGTTTCTAAGTCATAAAACCAGAAAAATATATGAGAATCAGTTAAAGAACTTAATATAGATTGTTGACAAAGATAAAAGGAAGTCTATGCCTACTAGTTTATTAGAGCTTAAGAGTCCTTTTGATATTTATGGAAAAAGTAATGTTATACCAGAAATGTTAGTTAAAGGAAAAAGTGGAAACATATATAAAGATATACAAAAAGGTTCAAATATTGTAAAATGGGATAAAGAACAAAGAAATAAAGTAACATAGTTACTTTTTACATGTGGTGAAGAGTTGATCAATGAATAAATTCATTGCCCTTAATTAATATACAGTTTAAGATTTGTCTTAATAAAATTTGTATATATATATTCGTGGTTAATTTCATAATACTAGACAATTATTTAAAACTTAAGTAATTATGTCTTATCTAAGAGTGCATTGGCAGCTAAAAGTTAAGCTACTAGAACCTTGACCAACTTAGTGTGTTGGTTAATAAAATTTGTTATTAACCTTTTGTAGTACACTAAGCTAGTTTACTACTTATGTATGTACAAGTTAGCCATGCACTGACGCTAGTTAATAAAAAAAAAATAAATAAAGTTATTTTTTTTTTATTTATTTGTTTAATTAAAAATACATACACCTTTGTAATTAAAAAAGAAAAAATATAAATTAAATATATTTTTTTTTTTTTGTTGTTAAAATAATTTTTTTTGTTATGTTATGTTTTTTGACTATTGTTTTTTAAAAATTAAATAAGAATTAATGTTTACTTATTAAAATTTAAGAGATAAAAGAAATATTTATCCATTATGCAATGTATATTTTGAAATAACATTGAATAAAATAAAGTTTTGACTTTATTAATTGTTATAGTTGGTCTGTATGTTTTTAATTAAAAGAATAAGTAATTCTTTGTAAATAAAAATTCATTTATAATAATTAAAAAACTAATATATATATAAGCGTATATTTAGTTACACAATGCTCTTTATTAATTTGTTTGTTTAATACTCTAGCAAAGTCATTAAACGGCCAATTAATAAATCATGTGTCTAATTACTGTTCTTTTTTAAGACACATCTCGGTTATGATTATATTGTCTTTTTTTTTTTGGATGAATTCTTTTTGGGAAAGAGATTGAAAAAGAAAAGGGTAGAAAGTGTATTTTTTTTATTTTATTAAACTTTTATATATTTTTATTTTCTTAAAAGTGATTTAATTAATTTTGTATTATATATTCTATGCATAATACAAAATTATAAAGGAGTCCTAAAACTTGCTTTTTATTAACTTGGATATTCATTGCTTTTATCCAAGTCTTTGAACATCCAATTAATAAATCAAAGAAACAATTAAGATCATTTTTAGGAGATGCGATTTATTAATTACTCGTTTAGTGACTTTGCTAAAGTACTGAACAAACAAATTAATAAAGAGCATGCATAATTAAATGTGAGGATTTTTAGTATATATACTTATTTTTATTATATTGGTTAATGAAAATTTTATTATTAACCTTTTGTAAAATAAAATGAACTCTAGTCAGGAAAATGTAAGTCAGTCATGCACTGGAGCTAGTTATAAAAAAAAAATTTATATAAAGTCATTTTATTTTATTTATATACATCTTTGTAATTAAAAAAAAAATTAAAAATTTTTTTTTTATGATTTTCGGTTGGCGCTTGCTCGAATTAAAAAGAGAATTAATTTTTACTTACATAAAAAAATTCAAAATATGAAAAAAGTATAATGTTTATGCTGTATTCAATGTATGTATATTGAAATAACATTGAATAAATCAGAGTTTTATTTTTTGTTATTTGTTATAAATTTTGTGTACGTATTTTTAATTAAAAGAATATACTTATTTTTTTTAAATAAAAACACATTTATAAAAATAAACATATATCTGTTTAGCAATACATAATAATTTAATGTATAATATAATTATTATACATTATAAAATACCAATATATATATAATAAAAATAAGTATATGTATATTTAAAAAACGTATATTTAGTTATACATGCTCTTTATTAATTTGTTTGTTCAATACTGTAGCAAAGTCATTAAACAGACAATTAATAAACCATATATATAGTAATATTTATATTATATAATATTTAATTTTGAATTAAGCAATTATATATTGCTTAACAGACATATTTTACTTTTACAAATGTATTCTTATCTACAGAAAATAAGTATATTCTTTTAATTAAAAACACACACACGAAACTAAGTTATAACAAATAACTTAAATAAACTCTAAGTTATTCGATGTTATTTCAAGATACACATATCCAATATAGCATAAGCATTATACTTTTCATACATTAATTTTTATCTTTCAATCAAAAATTAATAATCTTTCAACTCAAAAAGTCAACTTATCCAAAAAAAAATTAAAAAAAATATTTTTTTTTTTAAAATTACAATAATATATAAAAATAAAATAAACCAAAATAAAAAATATAACTATATACATATTTTTCTTTTTTCATAATTAGCATCAGTGTATGTTTGACTTGTATTTTCCTAACTAGTACTAATTTTATATCACAAAAGGTTAATAGTATCTTTAACTAAAATGCTAATTATTATAGAAATTTTATAAAGAACCTTTCTGAATGGACTTCTAAATTAGTTCGATTGTTAACCAAAAAGAAAAATTTTATACTGATGTAGAAGGATTCTCAGATAATAGAACAGATAAAAAGAAAAATCTCTGAAATAATTTATTTAGTTTCCAAAACATGAACATCCTTACAATTTTAGTATTAATATATCAGATTATGCTATTGATTTATTAATTGGTCATTTAATGACTTTGCTAGAGTATTAAACAAACAAATTAATAAAGAGCATTGTGTAACTAAATATACGTTTATATATATATTAGCTTTTTAATTATTATAAATGAGTTTTTATTTACAAAGAATTACTTATTCTTTTAATTAAAAACATACAGATAAACTATAATAATTAATAGTCAAAATTTTATTATATTCAATGTTATTTTAAAATATACATTGAATAATACATAAACGTTTCTTTTATCTCTTAAGTTTTAATAAGTTAACATTTCTTCTTTTAATTTTTAAAACACTAAAAAAAAAATAAAAACATAACATGAAAAAAATAATTTCGACAACCAAAAAAAAAAAATATTTAAATTTTTTTTTTTTTTTATTACAAAGAAGTATATAAATAAAAATAAACAAACAAAAAAAATAACTTTATTTTTTTTTTTTTTTTTATTATTAACTAGTGTCAGTACATGGCTAACTTGTACGTACACAAGTAGTAAACTAGCTTAGTGTACTACAAAGGGTTAATAACTAATTTTATTAACCATCATCATAAGAAAACTATATATATATGTATATATATATATAAACGTATATTTAGTTATACAATGCTCTTTATTAATTTGTTTGTTTAATACTCTAGCAAAGTCATTAAACGGCCAATTAATAAATCAGTATACTAAAAAAAATTATTTTTTTTTTTTTCCTAAAGACGCTTTTAATTGGGAAAAGTGAATTTTTTTTATATATACACAAAATTGTTATAAAGAAATATTTTTTGGAGAATAAATTGATAAAGAATTAACGTTAAAAAGAGGTAAAATTTACCACCTACTGTAGTTATTTTTTTAAGAAAGACAGTATATGTATATTATTAAACTTTTATAGGCATGGAGTATTTATCTTTTAATGAAAGTAAATATTAATTTTTGTAAAAATTTATGAATGTTATAAATTCCTAATATATTAAAAATAAATAAAAAATTTATTTAACGTAGCATTAATTAAAGGATTTTAAATACATTATAAAATAAATTGTTTATTTGATGTTGTACAGTTTGATTATATAAGGATAATATACTATCCTTTATAAATAATTTTATAATAAATAAACTGTTAGAAACGACTTTATATTCTATTTATTTATTTGATTGTTTAATATATTACAAATACATTTGTGCAACTAATTAACAAATAAAATATTAACTTTTTTTTACAAAGTTTTTCTCTTTTTAAGATAAATATATGTGTATATATTAATTGTTTTACTTCATGTCTTTTGTTATTTGATACTTAAAAAAAAAAGAAATAAAAATATGACTATGAGAAAAGTTCTTTTCTCTAATAAATAAAATAAAATAATTTTTTTTTTTCATATATTCTATTGTGCACATGTTATATTGTTGTCTTCGACTCATGCTTTACGTACATAAGACAAAAATTATTCATATAATTTCCTTTATTAATATAATTAAAAATAGGTTAATATACCATTTATTTTATATCTAATTTATTATAGTGTGAACAAATGGAATGTAGATTTACACTTTTTAAGTATTAATATGTTGTCAATACTTATGAAAAATTCTTTTATATTCTATTACTTTTTTTTTCTTAGAATATTGCTATCAAATTAGAGTTAAAACATTATTTTGAATTTCTTTAGAAATTATACTACTAAATGAATAACAATGAAGCATAATTCTAATTTATATTTATGTCATTAGGGCATACTAAAATGAAAAATACTAAAAAGTTTATGTTTTATGCTAAATCTCAATGAAACTTCTCATAAACTTTTAGATAAATGTTTAAACCTTTTAAATATAGTGAAATTTTCAAATCAAGATAATAATACAATATTTTAAGATATTTTTCATTTCCATAAAATATGAAAGATAGATAAAGCTTTTAAGAAATTTTGAAAAAAGGTGATTATAAAAATATTATAAAGAGAGTTACCTTAATTCCATTAAATAGAAGAAATTATATTCTAAATATCGTTGCAAATCTTTTGAACTTTTTAATTTCTATTTTAACAAAAACAAAGAAAATTATTTACACATGAATTAATTATTTAAAGATAAAAATAAAAAATTAAAATATTTATCTCTTATGTATGATGTTTTCATGGAATTAAGAAAAGTTATATTTCCTAGACATTACATACGTTTTATTATGGATATGTATAAATAATTAAAAAGAATGAATTAATATTAATATATATAATGTGCTTCTTCAAGAGTTTTACTAAAATTTAACAAAAGTATTATTTACCTTTTTAAGTACCAAAATTAATGATATTATGTGTTATAATGGGTTGTCTATATACTTAAGATATTTAAACAAATAATGTCCAATTCAAATTGACATTCTATATTGATTTATTAACTGTTCTATGGCTATGGAAGAATATTAGACAAGTGAATTAATAAAGATCATGTAAAATAATCTTTACTAATTTTAGTTATTGCAAAAATATACCTCTGTTACAAGTAAGTTTTATATATTCGTATAAAATAACATAACATTTATTTTGTTAGAGGCATTTATTTAATTTAATAAAAATATATCATTTTTTTGAGTTAAAAGAAGTTAATAATTCTTTGTAAATAAAAACTCATTTATAACAGTTTAATAGGTCTATTAAAAGATGCAGTAAAATTTAATTCAAATTAAATATTATGCATCATAAGAAAACATTATATATAAATAATAAAAACGAATATATATATATATATAAAAGTACACTTAGTCATACATGTTCTTTATTAATTTGTTTAATACTCTATCAAAGCAATTAAGCAGCCAAATAATAAAACAATACCATAGCAAAGTCATTAGACAGGCAATTAATAAACTAGCTAAAATTCTTTTAATTTTGAAATTAAATATACTATTTATTTTAATTTTGTAATTCCATGATCTATAAAAAGCTCACTAAAATAGCAAAAAATATTCAGTACTAAAAAAAGGATTATTTTTCTTATTAATAAAATTTTAATTTAAAAAAATATTAAGAAAAAAAAAAAAACATAAAAAATTTTAAATGCTATTATTATCTTACATTATTAAAGTAATGTAATGTTGTAATATTATAATATCCAAATTAAAATAGTAAATATAAAAATTTTATAAGAAAATTTAATATATATATTTTTTCTCTTTTATTGTATATTCTTAAAGTCCACATATACGCGCTAATAAATACTTTAGATACATGGGAATACTGTTTAGAATGCATCTTAATATTTGGAATAACGCAATATTATTTTTCTTATTTTTTTTTTTTAAAAGGTTATTTTAATTTAAAAAAAAAATTTTTTTTTCATTACTCTTTTTTATGTTTAACAAGAAGAATTATCAAATGAAATGACTGAATTTAAAAAATAATTTTTTGAATTTGAAAAAAAAAATGATTTGTTATTGTTTCGAATTCTTTTTATATAAAAGAAGCAAAGAAAAAAAAAATAAATGCAATCATGAATTACATCATTATATTGCGCAGAACAAGAAAATTATGGCAAGATATTTTAAAGATATTTTTTCATATAAATGTGTTCATTTATGTTATACTATTGCTCTACTCATTAAAACATGCATAATTGTATTAATTTAAACTCGAATAAATTCCAAATTCTTTAAGAAATTTTTTAACAATCAATTTAATAAACTAGAATCTTTATTGATATTAAATTTTATTTTATATGAATATATTTTTATGGGTTATAAATCCTTTTTTTATTATGGTAATGCAGATAAATATATATTAATAACTTTTATTGATCTTTTCTTTTTCCTTACTGAAATATTATCATTTTTTCTAAAAAAATATACATGTGCATGTGCCCAATTTCATATTATAATTTTTCTTCATAATTAAAATGTTAGTTCATAATAAAATCATTATGTTATCATTAAAATAAAATTAAAATTATTACTTATTACATTCTTAATATGTAATTTTAAAATTATTATAAATGTATACATTTTTCTTATCCTTTTATTTTATTTTTTGTTTTCTCTGTTTCTTTTCCTAGGCATTTTTATTATAATATAATATTTTTTTATGAAAAAATTGATGCATGCATAAATTTCTAATTTGGACTTTATTACTTTCTATAACTAAACATTATTTTCTTATACATCATTATAGTTTAAATTATAATAAACAATAAAGATACAATTGATTAAATTTAGTATAAATATAAAAAACATCACCAGTTATGTTATCTCTAATGTTTATTGAATATTATATATCTTAAAAATCTATAGAATTGTTATCATCACGCTTATAGTTTAAATTAAAAGATAATTATTTTAATATTTTTTGCTTTTCTTTTCTATTATTATCACAACTTAAAATAATTAGCATTGTTTATTGCATGAACATTATTTTTAATATATTCTTCATTTAAAATTTTGATATTTTAATTACATCCTTTTTCTCTTTTTTTAAAGTAAATAAAAAATTAGAAACACTTGAAATTTTTATCTTAAAATAAATTATTAAAATATATGCTGAATTTTCAATATCAAATATTCAATGGAAACATGTTTAATATTTATCAATCAATTATATTTTAGTAACATTAATATATAACATTTTTATGAATACTTTAAATGGTAAATTAAACAAGATGTTTGAATATAATTATTTTTCTTAAATGTTTTAACATTTATTATTGTTATATTGAATTTTAAAATATTTATTAATTTATTTTTTATTTAATTTGCTAATATTATTTACTACCATAAATAAATAAATTTAAATAAGAAAAAAAAATGAACAGGGGACAAAATGTTATCTTGAATATTAGTCTATATCTCGGTTACTACTCTCTTGTAGCTAAAAATTTCTTTACTACAGATATGTCAACTTTAAAAATATACAATAAAAAAGAGAAAAAAAAAGTATTAAATTATATTATGAGATTTTTTATGTTCATCTTTTTATTATGGGTATCACAATGTTCTGATAATGTAAAATAATTATAATACTTAAAAATATTTACATTTTTTAGTTATTACTATTTTTTTAAATTATAATTTTATTATTATGAAAAAGTATTTTCTTTTAATACTGAATTTTTTTTTACAATTTTAGGGGGTTTCTTTTATATCATGGAATTACGAAAATGAATTAAAAAACGTACTTAATTTAGGAATTAAAAGATCATTAACAGAAAATAAAAATATGGAAATGCAAGCAAAAGAAGGATCAAATTTCTGTGAACATGTAGTTGTAACAGAAGAAACTTTAGAATCATGGAATAAGCTAAATAATATAGGGGAGAGTGTAGATGCAAAAGAAGGAAATGAAATAGAGATAGAAAAGAAAAATCAAAAAGTAAAATCTAATGAAAGAATTTTAGGAATATGTAAAAATAATTTTAAACTAATTATATTGTCTCTTGCTCTTCTCCTATCAATTTTTTCTTTTACATTTGCTGTAATATATATGACTTCATATAATTTAAGTATTCATCTTCCGATTTTTGAGTTTTCTATCATACCTATTTTAATTATTGCAATATTTCTAGCTTACGAAGAAGTCAAAATTAGACGTAAAAATAAATTTAAGTAACTTATTGATTTATTAATGACCTTTTTAATGACATTGCTAGGATATTAAACAAACGAATTAATAAAGAGAATGCTTAATTAAACATAAGGATTCTTATATGTATATACATTTATTTTATTATATATATAGTAGGATTTTATAATATATAATATTTAGTTTAAATTAAGCAATCATATATTGCTGAACTAGCATATATTTACTTTTATAAATGTATTTTTATTTACAAAGAATATGTATATTTTTTTTTTAAAACACACACATAAAATTAAGTTATAACAAATAACAAAAATTAAACTCTAAGTAATTCAATGTTATTTCAAAATATATAAATTGAGTACAATATAAAATTTATATTGTTTATGCATTAATTTTTATATTTCAATTAAAAATTAATAATCTTTCAACTCAAAACGTCAACAACTTAAAAAAAAAAAATTCAAATTATCTTTTTTTTTTTTAAATTACAAAGATATATATAAAAATAAATAAAAAAAAGAATATAGCTATGGATATATTTTATTTTTTTTTCATATAACTAGCTTCAGTGAATGGTTGACTTCTATTTTAATTAGTAAGCTAATTTTATAATACAAGAGGTTAATAACTGATTTATTAATATCCCATTTAATGACTTTGCTAAGGTATTGGTTTGTTAATTGCTCGCTTAATGTCTTTGCTAGAGTATTAAACAAACAAATTAATAAAGAGTATGTATAACTAAGTATACGTTTATATATATATATATATTCACTTTTATTATATATGTATAATGTTTTCTTATAATATATAATATTTAATTTGAATATTAAATTTTACTGCATCTTTTAATAGACATATTAAACTGTTATAAATGAGTTTTTATTTACAAAGAATTAGCACCTTCTTTTAATTAAAAACACACACACAATTTATAATAAATAGCAAGTCAAAACTTTAATTTATTCAATGTTATTTCAAAAATATACACTGAATATAATATAAACATTATACTTTTTATATCTTAAGTTTTTATATAAGTAAAAATTAATTCTTTATTTAATTCAAACAAACAACTCCCCAAAAAAAAAAAATAATTAAAATTTTTTTTTTTTTTTTAATTACGAGGACGTATATAAATAAAAATAAACAAAACTAAAACAAACAAAAAAAAATAGCTTTATATATTTATTTATTTATTTTTTTTTAAACTAGAGTCAATGCATGGCTATTGTATATACACTACTAGTAAACTAACTTAATGTGCTATAAAAAGTTAATAATATCTTTTATTAACCAGGTATTGAATAAACAATGTAATAAAGAGCATTTTTATAAAGTTTAATCTTTTTATTTGCTTATGCTTTTCCTTTTTTTTTAGTGAAGTTGCATAAAGATGTTAAAATGTTTAATTATTTGATAATAAATAAGTATTCAATAGTTAACATATACTTGTAATAAATATCTTATATAAACATACATACATAATATCTTTGATTAAAGATAATGTATTTTGCTTAAGTTTATATATTCTTAAAACTTCACTTTTTTTTTGGAAAAAAAATGAATTAAAAAAATTAAAAGTAATATATTTCTTTATGAAAACTAAAATGTTAAAATAAATTAATTTAAAGAATTTTTTTTTTTAATTTAGCTAAAAACTCATGATTAGCGTTGATGGAATTGTGTGCCAGGCTAAATTTCTTTATACTAAGCTAGGTTACTGGTCGTGTATTTACAAGTTAGTCATGTACTGAAGCTAGTAAAAAAAAAAAAATAAAAATTTTTTTTTTTTTGGTTGTTATTGGAAGTTTTCGAATTAAATAAAGAATTAGTTTTACTTATAAAAACTAAAGATATAAAACTTATAATTTTTGTGTTAATTCAATGTATATTTTTGTAATAACATTGAATAAATTAAAGTTTTGATTTTATTAATTGTTATAAATTGTTTGTATATTTTTAATTAAAAGAATAAACTGATTTTTTGTAAATAAAAACTCATTTATAACAGTTAATAAATCTATTAAAAGATGTAATAAAATTTAATTCCGATTAAATATGATGTATCATAAAAAAAAATTATATATATAATAAAAACGAATATATATATATAAACGTATACTTAGTTATGCATGCTCTTTATTAATTTTTTTGTTTAATACTCTAGCAAAGTCATTAAGCGGGAAATTAATAAATCAACTATACTCCACCATCAAGAAAAGTAAAGTTTTTACTTTGTATTTTGCTCCTTATCTTGTCTTATAATTTCCAATCCTTCTCGTACTTCATTATTTATTTTACTATATTTACTGTCGTTCAGATATAAAGGTGTGATTTCACTTTTCTCGTAAATGTTGAAAAATATTTTTGGTTTCAGTGATTAAGGATGTATCACTTTCCTTCTTTTATTAAATACTTAAATTAAGTCTCTAAGTTACATCTCATATATGGATTTAGTCTTATTCCCTAATAATTTTATTTTTGTAAGAGGAATTTGGATTTCATATCCTCTATAGTATATTGGTATAGCTTTTAATATCCCGTTACTAATTTTAGTTACTTTGTGCGGAAAAGACCAATATGATTTTTATTTCGTATTTCCACTATGACATTTCATTTGATTCCTTTTGTAATCGGATAGTTCATACGAAATAATGTTACCTTAATTTCTTTTGTTTTTATCATTGGTTTATTTTTCATTTTATTTAAATCTTCGTATACCTTAGTCCATAGATCTTTAAAATAAATAATTCTCATCTCATGGTTATTTTCTGGTAATAAGTTCGAAAATCTTGGACAAATACAAACTATTCCAAATACTGTAAAACAGGGTGTTTCTCCCACACTACCGTGAGGTGTATTATTATATATTAGTACTTCATTTTGTACTATTTCTCCAAAAAGTATATCTTTTTCTATATATAATGTTTTAATTATATAATCCAATACTTTATAAGAATTTTCATTCATCCCATTTCCTTGCGGATAATATGAACTTGTGTGATGCAGTTTGGCCTGTAATTCCTTTGTGATATATTCTTTAAATTCTTTACTCATGTAAATTGATCCACGACCAGTCAAAATACTTTTTGGACATCTGGTCAATGAATAATTTCATTGCCCTTAATGTACAGTTTGATGTTTATCTTAATAAAACTTATATATATGTTCATAGTTAATTTCATAGTACTAAATTATTTATAACTTAAATAATTAATCCTTTATCTAGGGGTACACTGCATGCGATAAGTTACTAGAATCCTGACCAGCCTAGTGTGTCTCATTACTATTTTTTTTGACACATCTCAGTTATGATTATATTACATCTTCTTTTTTTTATTTTTTTTTATTTACAAAAAAAAAAAAATATATTTTATTATTATTATTATTGTTTTTTTTTTGGAGAAACATGGAAAAAGAAGAAGATATCAAGTGGATTACTTTTATTTTATTTAACTTTTATAGACTTTTATTTTCTTAAAGTGATTTATTAATTTTGTATTATAAATATAGAATCTATAATACAAAATTATAAAGGAGTCCTAAAACTTGCTCTTTATTAACTTGAATATTTATTACTTTTATTCAAGTCTTTTAATATTCAATTAATAAATCAACATCCAAAAATAGCAATCCAAGTATTTTTGATTATAGAAATTGTGTCAGTAGCACTATATGTCTTTTTAGTTACGTTAGTCAACATATAACGTGAGTAATGACTTAATGGTTTATTAATTGGATATTCAAAGACTTGGATAAAAGTAATGAATATCCAGGTTAATAAAGAGCAAGTTTTAGGATTCCTTTATAATTTTGTATTATAAATTCTATTTTTATAATACAAAATTAATTAAATCACTTTAAGAAAATAAAAGTCTATAAAAGTTAAAATAAAATAAAATAAAAGCAATCCATTTACTATCCTTTTCTTTTTCAATCTTTCTCCATAAAAATTAATTCTCGAAAAAAAAAAAAATTTTTCTTATTTTTTTTTTTTTTGTGTAAATAAAAAAAATAAAAAAGAAATAATATAATCATAACCAAGATATGTCAAAAAAAAAATAGTAATGAGACACACTTGGTCAAGGTTCTAGTAGCTTACTGCATGCAGTGTACTCCTAGATAAAGGAATAATTATTTAAGTTATAAATAATTGTTTAGTACTATGAAATTAACTATGAACATATATATATATAAGTTTTATTAAGATAAACTTCAAACTGTACATTAATTAAGGGTAATTAATTTATTCATTGGCCATCTAATGTTACTTGTATAAAATATTCTTTTTCTTTCCATATTCTAGGTCCTATGATATCTAATTATACTATATCAAATAAGTTAGATTTAGATAAGGCTTGATTCTTATTAGGCTTAAATTTTCTATTACGCATTACATGACTAACTAAACAGTTTGTTATATATTCTTCTATATCACGGCTTATGTTGGGCAACCAAAAATCCCGTTTTATTTTTTTAAATGTTTTATTAACTCCACAATGTCCTGTAAACCTATTAATATGAAATCAATACCTTAAATTATTTGTATATTTCTAAGATATATTTAATTTTCCAGTTTTATAATGAACAGGGAAATCTTCTTTCCATATTACATCTCTTGGTAAGTCCGTTTTATCTTATCGTGCAGCATTAGTTATTTCTTCACAAGTTGGAATAACATAAGAGTATTTATATTCTTCTGCTGGTTTGTTACCGCATAGTACAATATAATTTAAGGGATCCGTGTCATCATCTATTGATCTAGTAATCCAATCAGCTAGACTATTTTTAACTCCTTCAATATGTTCGAATTCTAAGTTAAATTATGATCATCTCAATTTCCAACGGTATAATTTCCCAGTATTATTTGAATCCATACCAATAATACTCTTACAATCTGTTTTGATTAAAATTTTTGATCCCTAAATATAATGATCGAAAGTTTCGCATGCAATTATTATTTCGAATAATTCTTTTTCAACTGTGTTCCATTTCCGTTGAACATCATTCAATTTCTTTGACGTATAATAAATGAATTTTGTTTTACCAGAATCACTATCTATTTGAGTTAGTACGGCTACTATAGCATAGTCTGATGCGTCTGTATAAACAGTATACGGTTTTCCTTGCTCATGGAATGAAGATTGGTTATTTCAGCCATCTTTTCCTTGATTTGTTCAAATACTTGTGAATATTCTTCACTCCAAATAAAATTTTTCTTTTTAGTTAATAATGGAACTAGTTTCAAAGCTCATTTCGAGAAATTTCTAATATAATTTCTGTAATAATTTGCAGCTCCTAGAAATGATATTAATTGTTTCTTAGATTCAGATCGTTTGTCTTCTATAGTTGTCCTAATTTTGCCCATAAAAGGCATTATTCCTTTATGATCTATTAATCGTCTTGGTCAAAATGATGATGTCATTAATGTATACTACTATGTAATTCTCCTGAATTAGTTTAATAAATATATTTTCCATTATCCTTTGAAACTGTGTTGGACTCGTTTTCGGGCTAAAAGGCAATACATTGAATACCAAAGCTCCTCTCATTGAAACTATGAAACCTGTATATTGTCTACTATTTTCTTCTAAGGCAACATTCCAAAACCCATTTTTGAGATTGGTTTCAGGAAACCATTTAGTACCATGGAATGTTTGGAATAAGTGCTTCATGTGAGGAATCATGTATATATCATCCAATACAAATTCTTTTAAATACCGGTAATCTATAGTTACTCTACATTTATCGTCCTTTTTCCTTACCATAACGATAGATGATATCCGTTATGTATTAGCGACTATACTTATAACCTTTAATTGTATCAATTCGTCTACTTTTTGATGTAAAGTGGCTAAATTCTCTTCACTTAACGGTCTTGGATTAATGTGGCGAGGTTTTCCTTGTACTTTAATAGAAACGTCATGTTTGTTTGTAGGTTTCCTCTTTTTATTTTTCCACAAGTTACTATTTTTTTCTAAAAAAGTTCTAAGCTCGTCTTTTTCTTATTGTTCCACTAAGTCAAATTTGTCTGCCAAATTCTGAATATTTTCTTTATTTGCCTTTTCATTTTTACTCTACTTCCTCAGATTAAATTTCCATAATGCATGCACAATTTTCGTTATGTTTCCAAATAATGTATCCCAATCTATTCATTACTAAATTACTAATTAAAATGAGAGGTTTGTTTTTATCTATTATTACAAATCTTATTTCAATTATTCTATTAGTAGATATCATTTTAATTGCTACCTTTTTAGAGCTTCTGTTGCATATGATGATATAGTACTTAGATCTGCTACAGAGTCTAGTAAGATCTCAACTTTCTTTCTGTTGATTTCAACTATTTGTTTTCTAGTTGTATCATTTCTTTGAGTCTCTTCAAAATACTCAATTCTACTAATAGAAGATTTTTGTCCTAATTTATCTGCAGTATTGTTATTTTCAGATTCTATTTCTGACTCTTATTTGTCATATACTTTGTTAACTCTGTACCTTTTTCTAGTATTGTGTGTATCATTTTCTAGTGTTTTGTTATTATGATATCTCTTTTTGACTTTTTCTTTCTGTTTATTTAGACAAGCTCTTTATCTATCTATATATTTTGCCATTTGATCCAATTTTTTCATATTCATTCTATTTTTAATCATTTTAAAATAATATCATACCTTTTGTCAGTTATTATACTTTTTATTTCATCTTCATAATCTCTTATTACATAATTTTTACATATTTTTTCCCGATGCCCTATAATGTTACAGTTTTCACATCTCTTTTTACGGTGTTCGAAATTTCTTTTTAAATGCCCTTTTTTTCCACAACAGCAGCATTTGCTAGGTAATTTATCATTATTTTCTCTCATTTTCCTATTATAATCATAATTCATATTACAAACATTAAAATCTTGTCTTATCCCTTTCTTAAGTGTTCTTTGGATTTCTTTTGTTATTAATGATATTACCTTTGAAAATGTTTTGTCTATTGGAAAATGAGTAGGTATTCTTTCTAGGTATTTATTTGATATACATAGCTTAAAATATTTTCATAAATCATTTGTAATTGTGCCATTGACCTCATTAAAACAAAGATAAGTGTTAGCATACAACATGCAATCCTTGATAAATGAATCTATGGCTTCTTTCACACTTGATTTTTGTTTAGCGTTTCCAAATTTTATTACTTGATCTATTTTAGCATCACTGTTCCTAAATATTTTTTTCGCTAACTTAATTTTCAACTGTAATGTATTAGTTATTTTATTATATTTACATATCGTAGATACTGTTTGTGAGTGAACTCTTGATAACAATGGTGCTAATATCATTCATGTTTCTACCTTAGTTGGACTTAGCATATGTATTTTATTCTCAAACTCTTCGAACCACAAGAAATAATTTTCTATATCTTCTTCATTAATTCTTTGTATTCCATCCGGTGTTTTGATTCCCATGAAATCTTCTTTTTCTTTTACTTTAAGGACGTAAAATTCTTCGAGATTTATTATCTCTTTGAACAAATCCAAACCAAATTTAGTTACTTTTTCCCACATGTTGGATTTGCTAATCAATTGAGATTCTGCTTGCGTCGGTTTCAGTTTCATGACGTTGTCGTCATTTGATTTATTAATTGCCCATTTAATGACTATGCTAAGGCATTGAATGAACAATGTAATAAAGAGAATTTTTATAAAGTTTAATCTTTTTATTTGTTTATGCTTTTTCTTTTTTTTTAGTGAGGTTGCATAAAGATGTTAGAGTGTTTAATTATTTAATAAGTGTTCAATAGTTAACATATACTTGTAATAAATAGCTTATATAAACATACATACATAATATCTTTGATTAAAGATAATGTATTTTGCTTAAGTTTATATATTCTTAAAACTTCATTTTTTTTTTAAAAAAAAATGAACTAAAAAAAAAAAATTAAAAATAATATCTTTCTTTATGAAAACCAAAATGTTAAAATAAATTAATTTAAAGAATTTTTTTTTTTTAATTTAGCTAAAAACGCATGATTGGTGTTGATAACATTGTGTGCCAAGCTAAATTTCTTCATTGTTATTTTAGCTAGTTATTATGTACAAAAAGTTAATATACACACTTTTATTAACTACATGTCTATTAAAAAATGCAGTATAATTTAATTCAAATTAAATTTTATGCATCATAAGAAACCATTATATGTATAATAAAAAGAAGTGTATACGTATTTAAAAACGTATATTTATTTATACATGCTCTTTATTAATCTGTTTATTTATTACTTTATCAAAGTCATTAAATAGGCAGTTAATAAATCGATTATTAATAAAAATTCTCAATTAGAAAAGAGGTGAAAAGCATTCTAACAAAAAAAAAAAAAAATGTCAATCAAATAATAATAAATATATCTTTAAAAAATTAATTATAACACATAAGTAATATTTATAGGAACGTAAATATCCTTTTATTTTTTTTCTTTTTATTTCTTCCTTTTTTTGTTAAAAAATATCTAATTGATTATTAAAAAATATTGTTAAACCTTTATAGTAATAAAAATCATCTTTCCAATTAGAAAAGTGTAAATTATTCCTATACTGATGCCATAAAAAAAATGCATAATTATTTTTTTTATTTTCTTTATTTTTTTTTTGAATTATTTAAGAAAAAAAAATTATAAATCATTTTTTTTTTTTTTTGTTATGAAATTTTATGAATTCCGTTGGATAAGTGGTTTAATTATATTTTTTTTAAAAAAAATGATTACTAAACTTTTTATTTTAATATAAATAAAAAGTAAATTTTTTTTTTTTTTAACTTTTATGTTTTTAGAGATATTTAAATAATATTAAATTAAATTTTGCTATTTGTTATTAAATTACTTTACATAATTATAATTTAAAAGAGAATATCAACTTATTCCAATAAAAATATAATACACCTTTGCTAAAGTAAATAAATTCTCTGAGATAATAAAAGTTATATAATTAAATTTACACTTTAAATATAAATTTATTAAAATTTAAAATAAAAATAAATACAAAAAAAAAGATCAGCATAATTATTTATGCATGCTCTTCATTAATTTATATATTCAATACTCTAGCGAAATTTTTGAATAGGCAATTAATAAATCACTAATCAATTATGAAAAATAAAAAGCATTTAAAATATCATAACATACTTCAAGTTAAAATTAAATATTTTCTATATTTTAAAAAGTATTATAGAAACATATATCTTAAAAAAAAATGTACAAATTACTACTTTGCCATTTTTTTTTTTGTAAATGAAGTGATATTATTGATCATTATTTATAAATAGATATAAATCAAATTTAAAAAAATAAATGATTTTAAATTTTTTATAAGATTCTCTTTGCTACATATTTTAATAGATATTATAACTAGAAAAAAAAAAATTATCTTAAAATTGTTATTTCTTTTTTTGAGATTAATTCGGACAATATATATATTTTTTTAATATACTAGTAATATCTAGCATATGCAATTATATTTTTATTTTTTTCAACAAATGTATAAATTCTCTAGGCTTTCTTCTTCTTCCTTTTATAATTTTATTAATTTATTTTTATTTTAAGAAATTTTCATATTTCAAATGATTCTTTATCGTGTACTTTTTAATTTATCTACGTATGTAAAATTACATTGGTAATTAAAAAATATATTTTATGACTTAAGAATTTTAATATTCTAAAAATAAAAATGTATAGCAAAATTATAATAAAAAAAAGAGAGATGATAGAAAATAGATATAAAGATCAGAAAAGTGATTTTTGAAATAATGTAATGAAAATAAAATAAAAACTACTGAAATATATGACCTTTAAATAATTAAAAAAAAATTTGTTAGGAATTATGATAATTTTTTTTACAATATTTATTTTTTTTTTAAAATAAACTTAAAATTATATATTTAAATTTAAAATTTTAAATTCCTTATATATATATATAAATGCAAAAGTGAATCAACAAAATTACATTTAGATTAATACTTCTAAAAAAAAAAATACTTATTTCGCAAAAAAAATGTCTTTCTTTAATCTGAATATTCATATTTATCAAGAAATTTTAAAAAAAAAATAGAAAATGTTAAAAAAAATATTCGTTACGAATAAAAATTATGCTTTGTATATTTTAATTTAAAACCTAGTTTAATCAATAATGTATAATAACAAAAATGAAATATAATACATTTATATAAGAATTTTTCGTAAAATAATTTTTTCTTTACTATCTTATTAATTTTTATTTTATATAATATGCTTTTATTTAAATTATTATTTTATTTTTTTCTAAGAGACCTTAATTTTATCTAAAAAAAACTACATTACTATAAATTACTATGAAAAACAAATTATAAATAACTTCTTATTATGAAATATTTACATTTAGAAAATATAACAATTTAATACAAAATCTATTAATATGTTTAATAATATTACAGTAACCCGCAAAAACATTAATATATTTACAAATTTATCTAATTTACATATAAAATTTTTAAATGAATTTTATACAAAAATAAAAATAAATAATCTTACCTTTTTAACTAATTCCATCATTTTTATTTGCAATATTTGAATGATTTAGTACTATTTTTAAGTAACATAAAATTAGCATTTGAATGATTATATGAATATATATTTATATACTCTTTTTTTAAATAATATCTACAAACTAAATAATAGAAATAGTAAATATAATTAGAGTTGGGAATTGAATGAATACTGAAAAAAAAATCAATAGAAGAAAGACTAGAAGTGCTTCACAATATGGGGCTCAATATGACACCTGGAAGAGTAAACTTACTAGTGATTTTGACAATGAAATTTATACTATTTATATAGAAGGAGATAATACAGAAAAAGGAAGAAAATGTAGAAACTTCAATAACAAGGTAGATGACACAAAAGAAGATTTTATGGGAGAAAAATCAACAACATTAAACGTTAATGGAGATCCTGAAGAAGCATGGAATGAAATTGAGCAACATATAAGTACAAAAATTAGTCAATATAGAAATCTTAAATGTATGAGAAATCCTAGTATTTATACAAAAGATATAAGAGATAAAAGGAACAAGATAATGTATTTCTGTGAAGATAGAGATAAACGTTTTTATTTGCTAAAAATGAGCAAAAAAAGGGATGAATGTTTAAAATATAATCAATGGATAAATGAAGAAAAGAATAAATTTACGAGCAACAATCCATGGAGTATAAGTGACAGCAAAGGAAGTAATCAAGAGTTCAAAACTTCTAACAATTGTACATTGATCAATATGGGTATGTTTTCAAATGAGAATTGTGATAATTATAGCCAGAACCAACAAAAAAAGAGTAGTTCACAAAGTCTACAACGTTCAGGTTCTCCTCCAGTAACTACACAAAAAATTTATAGTAGCACAGCAATTCCTATTAAAACTACTGTACCTACTACTACTATTAATCCTACAACTATATCTACCACTACAACTACATCTACACCTGTATCTGTAACTACAAATGATTCTACAACTGCCAACATACCTATCTCTATATCCCCATCTATACCTGCATCTGCATCTACACCTAAAACTATACCTACATCTACAAATGCGCCCATTAATACAGCGACACCTACACCTACACTTCAATCTACACCTGCATCTACAGCTACACAAGCCACTACAACTACATCTATAAATGTACCAACTCAAAATATATCATCACTAAGATCTACATTAAAACCTGCAACTATATCTTCACCTACTTCTACAAATACTTCTGCACTTTCAACTACAAAAGCCATTACACCTACCACTATACAAGCAACTACATTTAATCATACATCTACAACTACACCTCCACCTACATTCACAACTACACAAGCCAATATATCTACTAATACACCTACAACTACACCTCCACCTACATTCACAACTACACAAGCCAATATATCTACTAATACACCTACAACTACACCTCCACCTACATCCACAACTACACAAACCAATACATCTACTAATACACCTACAACTACACCTACACCTACACCTTCAACTGTAACTACTCCTCCACCTACCTCTACAACTACACAAGCCAATACATCTACGCCTACACCTACACCTTCAACTATACAAGCAACTACATCCATATCTACAAAAGTGCCTTTAACTACATCCGCAAATGTATCAAAAGTTAATGCATCATCATCCCCAACAACATTAAAACCTACAACTACATCCACATCTACAACTGCATCTACAACTACACCTACAACTATACAAGCAACTACACGCATATCTACAAATGTGCCCTCAGCTACATCCGCAAATGTATCAAAAGCTAATAATACATCATCGTTCTCATTTACATTAAAACCTACAACTATGTCTACATCTACAACTGTACCTACAACTACATTAAGTACTACTGTTCATAATCAAAGTTATAGCAATATATCTTCAGGTCTTTCTATTAAAAGTTCGTCTACATTAGCTAAATCTACAATTATTCCTATCACAGCTGCCTTGGGATCATTTTTGGGAATTATTATCCTTTTTATATTTTTGTATAGAGTAAGACAAAATTATCATATAAATACGTGTATGTATCTGTATTTATTTTAATTATAAATTTTGATTAAAATAATTAAAATAAAAGAGATATATTTTATAAATTTAATATTTTCTATTTGTATAATAGTTCACTCCCATTGGCTCTTGGCTTGGTAATCGTAGATCAAAGAGAAAAGAAACACAGAGAAAAAAGAAGCAAGCACAAGTAGATAATGAATTAATATTTGAAGGATTTTCTGATAACAAATCAGAGATCAATATGAAAAACTTTCCAATATGTAATAAGAAAAACAGTTCCACATGTAAAATTATATTGGAAAATGAAAACAATGAAAGAAATATGGAAACAAAGAACAATATTGTAGAAAGAAGGAAAAAGTGGAAATGGAAAGCTGTAATTGAAGTGCATATGATGGTATTAGAGGAGTTCCAAAAAGAGGAGTGGGAATTGAATAGAAGAGAATTTCTAAAAATTTGTT
>NW_021628747.1:0-5332 GCF_900005765.1 Plasmodium relictum | reverse complement strand
GTTTATTAAGATAGATATACATCTTTGTAATTATAAAAAAAAAATTAATAATATTTTTTTTTTATAAAGTTTTTTTTTTTGATGAGAGAATGTTGTGTTATGTTATGTTTTAATTTTTAGTGTAAATAAAAATTAAAAGAAAGAAATGTTAACTTATTAAAAACTTAAGAGATAAGAGAAATGTTTATGTATTATTCAATGCATATTTTTGAAATAACATTGAATATCATAAAATTTCGACTTAATAAATTGTTATAAATTATTTGTATGTTTTTAATTAAAAGAAGATATTAATTCTTTGTAAATAAAAACTCATTTATAACTGTTAATAGGTTTATTAAAAGATGCAGTAAAATTTAACTTCAATTAAATATTATGCATCATAAGAAAACAGTATATATATATATAATAAAAACGAATATATATATATAAACGTATACTTAGTTATACATGCTCTTTATTAATTTGTTTGTTTAATACTCTAGCAAAGTCATTAAACGGGCAATTAATAAATCAGTACTCTAGCAAAATCATTAAACAAGCAATCAATAAATCAAGTGTATATATTAATTTAAGTGATGAATAAATAATAAAGTTGATACTAAGTATATTTTTTAAATATTTAATAATATTTTATAATATAGATATTATAATAAATTAAATAATAGATATTTTTCTACAATGTCTTTATTAGTTTATTTGTTTGATGCATTAGAAAAGTAACTGAACATTGAGTTAATAAGTCAGTGTGCAATAAAAATTTATGATTCTACATATAATAAGAACTGTATACTTGGTTAATAAAATATGTTATTAACCTTTTGTAGTACACTAAGCTAGTTGCTAGTTGTATACGTACAAGTTAGTCATGCACTGACGCTAGTCCTATGTATATAAAAAAAAAAAAAAAATAAAGTTATTTTTTTTTGTTTGTTTATTTATATATATATACATCTGTAATTTAAAAAAAAAAAAAAAAAATTAAATATTTTTTTTTTTTTTGGAAGAGTTTTATGTTATGAATGTTATGTTATGTTATGTTATGTTTTAATTTTTAGTGTAAATCAAAATTAAAAGAAAGAAATGTTAACTTATTAAAAACTTAAGAGATAAGAGAAATATTTATGTATTATTCAATGTATATTTTTGAAATAACATTGAATATCATAAAATTTTGACTTAATAAATTGTTATAAATTATTTGTATGTTTTTAATTAAAAGAAGATATTAATTCTTTGTAAATAAAAACTCATTTATAACTGTTAATAAGTTTATTAAAAGATGCAGTAAAATTTAACTTCAATTAAATATTATGCATCATAAGAAAACAGTATATATATATATATAATAAAAACGAATATATATATATAAACGTATACTTAGTTATACATGCTCTTTATTAATTTGTTTGTTTAATACTCTAGCAAAGTCATTAAACGGGCAATTAATAAATCAATACTGTATACATAGTTAATAAAAATATTGTTATTAACCTTTTATAAAGTAAAATTAGCCACTATTCAGGAAAATATAAGTCAACCATTCATTGACGCTAGCTAAAGAAAAAAAATAATTTTTTTTTTTTTGAAAGTTGTTAACGTTTTTCTAATTGAAAAGAGAATTAATTTCTACTTATATAAAAATTAATATATGAAAAAGTATAATTTTAATGTTTTATTCAATGTGTATATATTGAAATAACATTGAATAAATCAGAGTTTAAGTTTTTTTATTTGTTATAAATTTTGTGAGTGTTTTTAATTAAAAGAATAATTTATTCTTTGTAAATAAAAACTCATTTATAAAAATAAGTATATGTCTGTTAAGTAATTCAGAATTGTTTAATTCAAATTAAATACAATACATTATAAGATGCTATTATATATATAATAAAATAAGTATATATATAAATAAAAATACGTATATTTAGTTATATATTCTCTTGATTAATTTGGTTGTTTAATAATCTAACAAAGTCTTTGAATAAGCAACTAATAAATCAACATGTGAACTCAAATAAGAAATAAATAATAATTTTTGTATAAGATGTAATTTATAAATATATAATAATTATTTATAATAATTAATATTATAATAAATTAAATATAAGTAGAGATCTTTATTGATATACTTTTTTGATACACTAACAAAGCTACTTGATATCCAGCTAATAAATTAGTGTCTAGATTTATGTTTCAAGTTTTAATTTATTAATTAACTATCTGAATAATTTCAAAGTATTTTAAACACCAAAATTGATAGATAACATGTTAGTTAATAAATGTATATTAACTTTTTGAATATAACTAGCTAAAATATCAATGAAGAAATTTAGCTTTGCACAAAATGTTATCAACGCCAATGAATTTTTAGCTAAATAATAAAAAAAAAAAATTTTTTTTGATTAATTTTTTTTTTTGAACATTTTGGTTTCGTAAAGAAAGATATACTTTTAATTTTTATTTTTAACTTTTTTTTAATTCATTTTTATTTTTTAAAGAAAAAAAATGAAGATTTTTAAGAATATATAAATTTAAGTAAAAGGCATAATCTTTAATCAAAGATATTATATATGTATGTTTATATAAGATGCTTATTATATATTAATTATATGTTATTTATTGAATACTTATAAATCATTAAATAATTAAACACTTTATCATCTTTATGCAACTTCACTAAAAAGGAAAAAGCATAAACTAATAAAAATATTAAACTTTATAAAAATGCTCTTTATTACATTGTCCATTCAATACGTTAGCAAAGTCATTAAATGGTCAATTAATAAATCATATGTAGAGAATTTCTTACTAAAATTATTTATTATAAAAGAGCTTATTGTGATTATTTTTAATCTCTTATAAATTCTTGTTTATTTATCCAAAATAAACGATCTGAATAAAAATATGTGAGCTTAGTGTAAAAAAAAAATATTCTCATGAAAACGCTTTTTTTTTAAAAAAAAAAAATTATTATTATTTTTAAAAGATAATATAAATTTACATAAAAATTATTAAGCACATTCTGTTAGTTTTTTCTTTTTATTCTTATAATATATCTTTCTACAAAAATGTATCTATATCTATAGTTAAAGAATGATACACACATTTTAGTATATGCTTTATTGATCTCCTGTTGGTTAATAAAGATATTTATTAATCTGTATGCATGCCAATAAGGGATGTATACTTATCGAAAAGCTCAAATCGTATGAAAATTAAAACTTGTACGGGATTGTAACCTTTTCACTTTTCGAAAGTGTTTAAAGGGAAAATACATATTTTTCTTAGTATTTATACATATATTTATGTATGTTTTTATATTTTCTTTACGATTATTTTGTGACCTTTATTTACAAAATAATTATTACAGTTTGTAAGGGTACATTTTGTTATTGAAANTGAAATATATGCACAATGAAAAATGTTTATAGCAAAGAAAAGAAAGCTTTTTCAAAGAAAAAGTATATTTTATTAATTAAATAAATATATATAAAATGTTACAAAAATGTTATACGAGAATACATTTTTATTATACATGATATGTTTATGTTTTTATTTAAGAGTTTTGTTATATGTTGTATATATATCTAATGCTTAAAGAATAATATACTTAAATAATTTGACTTCATTAAATTTCAATGTAACTTCAAAATTTTAATTATTCTAATTAAAAGAAAATCAGTAGATCTTTATCTACATTCTCTTTATTAACTTGTTTCTTTAGTACTCAAGTAAAGTTATCCAAAGAATAATTAATAAAACATATGTGCCATAATTTTGCTGGAGTATTAGAAAACAGATTAATAAAGAGCATATATAATTAAATATACTGATTTTAGAGTATTTGTTAATAAAATATGTTATTAACCTTTTGTGTTATACTAAGCTAGTTTACTAATTGTGTATGTACAAGTTAGCCATGCATTGAAGCTAGTTAAAAAAAATATATAAAGTTATTTTTTGTTTGTTTGTTTATTTTTATTTATATACATCTTTGTAATTAAAAAAAAAAATAATTAAAATTATTTTTTTTTTATGGGGATTGTTGGATGTTTATTTTTGTTTTTCAAATTAAATAAAGAGTTAACTTTTACTTATAAAAACCTAAGATATAAAATGAATAATGTTTATGTTATATTCAGTGTATATTTTTGAAATAACATTGAATAAATTAAAGTTTTGACTTTATTAATTATTATAATTTGTTTGTATATTTTTTAATTAAAAGAATAAACTGATTCTTTGTAAATAAAAACTCATTTATAATAGTTAATAGGTCTATTAAAAGATACAGTAAAATTTAATTCCGATTAAATGTTATGCATTATAAGAAAACATTATATATATATATATATATAATAAAAGCGAATATATAATATATAAACGTATACTTAGTTATACATGCTCTTTATCAATTTGTTTGTTTAATAATCTAGCAAAGTCATTAAGCGGCCAATTAATAAACCAAGTATATACTTATTTTTATATTATATATGGAAATATTTATCATATTGATTAATAAAAAAATGTATTAACCTTTTGTGATATAAAATTAGCTACTAGTCAAGAAAATGTAAATCAAACATAGACTGATGCTAGTTATAAAAAAAAAAAAATAATTTTTTTTTTTTGGAAAGTTGTTGACGTTTTGAGTTGAAAGATTATTAATTTTTAATTGAAAGATAAAAATTAATTTATAAGCAATGTAAAGTTTATGTTGTATTCGATTTGTATATTTTGAAATAATATTGAGTAACTGATTTATTAATTGCCCGTTTAATGACTTTGCTAGAGTATTAAACAAACAAATTAATAAAGAGCATGTATAACTAAGTATACGTTTATATATATATATTCGTTTTTATTATATATATATATATACTGTTTTCTTATGATGCATAATATTTAATTGAAGTTAAATTTTACTGCAACTTTTAATAATCCTATTAACAGTTATAAATGAGTTTTTATTTACAAAGAATTAATATCTTCTTTTAATTAAAAACATACAAATAATTTATAACAATTTATTAAGTCAAAATTTTATGATATTCAATGTTATTTCAAGATATACCTTGAATAATACATAAACATTTCTCTTATCTCATAAGTTTTTAATAAGTTAACATTTCTTTCTTTTAATTTTTATTTACACTAAAAATTAAAACATAACATAACATAACATGATCTCTCTTTAAAAAAAAAAAAACTTTATAAAAAAAAATATTATTAATTTTTTTTTATAATTACAAAGATGTATATATATATTAATAAACAAACAAAAAAAAATAATTTTATATTTTTTTTTTTTTTTTTTTTTTTTTAATTT
>NW_021628746.1:0-6340 GCF_900005765.1 Plasmodium relictum | reverse complement strand
CTTTAAGTCCTCTATAATCATAATTTCTTTTTCTATTTCTTTATAATTTTCTTTCTTTAAATCTTCTATCATCATAATTTCTATTTCTATTTTCTTGCAATTTTCTCTCTTTGAGTCTTCTATCATCATAATTTCTTTTTCTATTTCTTTATAATTTTCTCTCTTTGAGTCTTCTATCATCATAATTTCTTTTTCTATTTCTTTATAATTTTCTCTCTTTAAGTCTTCTATCATCATAATTTCTTTTTCTATTTCTTTATAATTTTCTTTCTTTAAATCTTCTGTCATCATAATTTCTATTTCTATATTTTTGTGATTTTCTCTCTTTGAGTCCTCTATAATCATAATTTCTTTTTCTATTTCTTTATAATTTTCTTTCTTTAAATCTTCTATCATCATAATTTCTATTTCTATATTTTTGCAATTTTCTCTCTTTGAGTCTTCTATCATCATAATTTCTTTTTCTATTTCTTTATAATTTTCTTTCTTTAAATCTTCTATCATCATAATTTCTATTTCTATTTCCTTGCAATTTTCTCTCTTTAAATCTTCTATCATCATAATTTCTATTTCTATTTTCTTGCAATTTTCTCTCTTTAAATCTTCAATTATCATAATTTCTTTCTCTATTCCTTTATTTGGTTTTTCCTTTTTAATTTCATTGTAGTTTTCTGCGTTTAAGTGTTCTATTATCATAATTTCTTCTTTTATTTTTTCATTTAACTCTACCTTTTTTTTTACTTTCATATTTTTTTTTAAGTCTTTAACCAACATTATTTCTTTTTTCATATATATAGTTAATTTTCTTAAATTTTTTATTTTTATGATTTCGTTTGTAGTTACTTTATTTAAGTTGTCTTTTTTTGTTTCTTTAAAGATTTTTATTTTAAAATATTTCACCATAAAAACTTCATTTCTTAATTCTTTAAAATTTTCTTTTTTTAGATCTTTTGTTGCCATTATTTCCTTTTTATTTTCATTTGAATTTTCTTTTATAAAATCTTTTATTGCTATTTTTTTTTCTGTTTTTTTATTTAAATTTTCTTCTAAACATTTTTTAAATTTTTTTTCTTTTAAATCCACAACCATCATTATTTCATTTTTTATTTCATTCAATTTTTCTTTTTTTAAATCTTTTACTATAAATATTTTTTTTTCATTTTTATAGATACTTTCTTTCTTTATTTTTTTTATGTTTTTTTTTAAGTCTTCTATCATAAAAATTTCCTTTTTAACATCTTTTAAATTTCCTTCTCTTAAATATTTTTTTATTATTGCTTCTTTTTCTATTTCTTTCTCACGTTCTTTTATTAAGTATTCTATCACTGTGATTCCCTTTTCAATTTCATTAAAGTGTTCTACCTTTGTTTCCTTTAAATACTCTTTTTCTAGATCTTCTATCATAAAAATTTCCTTTTTTTTTATATCTTTCAGATTTTTTGATTTTATTATTTCTTTTAAATTTTTATTTTTGAATTTTTTTATTGTTATAACTTTTTCTTCTATTTTTTCAATAATGTTTTCTTTTAAATATTCCTTGAAATTTTCTCCTTTCAAATTTTTAATAGTAATCATATTTTTTTTCAATTCATTAAAATTTTCTTTAATTATCTCTTTTATTATATTTCTTTCTACTTTTATTTCACTATTGAAATGTTCTTTCAAATATGTTTTTAAATCTTCTATCACGAAGATTTTTTTTTTTAAATCTTTTATTATAATCATATTTTCTACTATTTCTTTAAAGTTTTCTTTTGAATTCTTTTTTAAATATTTTTCTTTTAAACTTCTTACTGTCATTTCTTTTTTATCGTCTATTAACTTTCTTTCTTTTTTGTATTCTATAATAATATTTTCCCTTCCTATATCATCAGTTAAGACATCTTTTTTCATGTATATCTGTAGCATTTTCAAGTTTTGTTCTCTTAAGTTTTTTGCCATAATAATTCCTTTTAAATTTTCTTTTATTATATCCTTTATTGCTACTATTTCTTTTTTCTTTTCATCATCTAAATTTTCTTTTTTTAAATGTTCTTTTGAATTTTTCATTATCTTTATTTTATTAGTCATTTCATTATTTAATGATTCAATATTCAAGTAGTTCAAACTTTTTATCATTAAAATTTCTTCCTTTAATTTTTTTGAATTTATCTTTTTTAAGTTTTCTGTTACTATTATTTCTTCTACTAGTTCTTTAAATTTATAATTTATTAAATTTTTTATTAGAAATCTTTCTTTGTTCATTTTCTTAATTAAGTTTTTCTTGAATTCATTTTTGAAGTTTTCTTTTAAATTTTTTAATATAGTTATTCCTTTTTTTATTTCATTGAGGTTCTGTCTTCTTGAATCACTCACTAATCTATTTTTTATTTCCTCTGTTGCATATTCTTTTTTTGCTCTTCTTGGTATAATTCTTTCTTTCTTTTCTTCTTTAGGAATTTCATTTTTTAAACATTCAATTAGCACTTTTTTTTTTTCTCTCTTATCTTCCAAATTTTTACTTTTTAAATATTTTACTATTAATATTTTAATTTTCTTTTTCTGGTATATGTTCTTTTTTTTTAAAACGTTTATTAAAATAAATTCTTTTTTCATTTCTTTTAAGCTATTTTTTTTTAAATACTTTATAATTATTTCATATTTCATTTCTTTCAAAGTATTATTTTTTTCATCCTTAAACTTTTCTTTTTTAAAATAATCCATTATCAATACCATTTTTTTTTCACTTAATTTATTTTTTTTTATTTTAATTAACTTTTTTATTATTATAAACTTTATAATAGTTATTTTTTTTATGTTGGAATCTTCACTTTTTAAGTTTTCCAATATTATCATTATTTTTTTTGAACTTTCTATAGTTGTTTCTTTTTCCGCGTTTTTCCCTATAATTTTTTCTTTTTTCAAACATTTAGACAGAAAAAAAATTTGTCCCCTACTTAATATCATATGTTCTTTTTTTAAATATTTTGCCATTGTTATACCTTTTTTTTTTTTTTCTAAATTATCATTTTTTAAATCTTTTATTATTATTATTATTTCTTTTTTTATTCCCTTGAAATTTCCTAGTATTAAATTATTCCATTTTACAATTCTTTTTTTTATTATATTATTTAATCTTTCCCCTTTTAATTTTTTTATATCTTTTCTCTTGAATTCTCCTGTTGTCATCTCCATTTTTTTTTCTTTTATTCTTAATTTTTCTTTTTCTACTTTTTCATAGAAATATTTTCTTATGATATTTTCACTTAAGACATCTTTTGATATAAAGATAAAGTTTTTTTTAAGAACTTTATACATATTTGTATTCATTTTATTTGAATTTATATATTTTATTCCATTGTTTACTATTCCCCCCGATATATAATGGGTCAATCTTTCTTTAATATTTTCTCCTCTTAAAATTTTTCCTTCTATATTTATTATTTTATTTAAAGATTGTATTTTATTTTTCTCTATAACTTTTAAGAAACTCAGATATTTCTTTTCACATTTAATTGTAAATTTATTGTACTTTTTTTTTTTTGAGATTGTCTTAATAATTTGCGAGTACATTTTAATATTTGATGTTTTTTGGAAACTTAAATATGACTCTTTTATTAAAGCTTCAAAAATGTGATTTTTATTCTTTATTTTGAAGCTAATCTCACTTTTATCTTCTGAATTCTTTATGTTATTGATCCATATTATTTTTCCATTAATTTTATTTTTTGTTATTTCATCTTTCAACTTTAATATTTTTAGCTTTATCTTTATCTTATTCTTTATAGTTCCGAGAATCTTTTTTTTTCTTAATTTATCAATGTTCTTTTTTAGTTTAAGATAAATTTGTTCTTTTTTCATTCTACTATTTTCAAAAATTTTTAATTCTTTATTAATTATTTTTTTTATTTCTTTGGAATCATTTTTAATATTTTTTTGTTCAGATAAAATTTCTGAGTTAACCTCATTTTTTTTATTTTTATTATTATTATTCAGCATTTTGATTCCTAATATATCTGATCTGTTAATTGATATGTTCTTGTTTTTTATACTATAAGAGTGAGTTGCATTTTGTGAATTATTTGAATTACTTGAACTACTTTCATTTTGCATACTTATTTTAGTTGAGTAATTATTAAATTGTTTTCTTTTTTCATTTTTACTTTCAGTATTTACACATTTATTATGTGATATCGTGCAGTTTGTGGAATTTTTCAAATAGGTTCTTTTTTTTTTGTTATTAAAAATTAAATTTAAATTTAAATAATTGTTCGAGGTAGAAATTTTTTTTTCTTCTCTTTTATGAAATTTTGTTTGATTTTCTTTAGTTTTTATTTTACGGTTGTAAATATTTGACAAATGAATTTTATTTGTGAGGTTTTTATTATTGTTAGTTTTTATATTTTTTTTTTCTACATTTTTTACTGCTAAATTTTTATTTTTTTTAATGTTATTCTTTTGAAAGCAAAATTTTTCTTTAATTTTAATTTTATTATTAGTTTCACTCTTATTGTTCTTATCAATCATTTTTTGAATTTTAGATTCATTATCATCATTATTGGTCAATTCATATAGTAAACTTTCTTGGTTATTAGTCCTTTTGAAATTTTGTATATAATTTTCATTAAATCGTGAATTATTTATTTTAATTAGCTCTTTACTATAATTATATATAGGTGATGGTGTAAATCCTAAATATTCTCTTTTTATATTATTCTTTTCATTTTTTCTATTTTTATCAGAATTATTATCACCTTTAAATATGTTTCTATTCTTAATTTCATGCTTTTTTTCACATTCCTTTATTATTTTTTCATTTGTTTTAATTTTTTTACTTAAAGAATTTTTTTCCTTATTTTTAATTTTGATTAAGTTTTCGTTTTTAAGAGACACCTCCAAATTTTTTTTAATTTTAGTTTTTTTTTTTAAATCCTTATTTATTAATTCATATAGTAAACTCTCTTGGTTTTTAATTTCTTTTCTTTCTTGCTTGTTTTCTTCATTTATTTGTATTTTATTTATATTATTTAATTTATTGCTATGATTGTTTATAGCTAATGACGTAGAGTTTGTACATTTTATGTTAATACTATTTCTCTTTTTAATTACTCTATTCTTATCAGTGTTATTAACCTTTTCAATTATATGAACTTTTCTTATTTCATTTTTTTTTAGTATTTCCCTTTCATTAATTTTAATTTTTTTAATTTTTAAATATGTCTCTTTATTTTTTATTTCTTTTGTTCCTTCACTTTTATTAGATATACTTAAGAAATTTTTAATTTTAGTTCTGTTGCCATCCTTCTTGATTAATTCATATAGTAAACTATCTTGACTTTTAGTTTTTTTGTATTCATGACTGTTTTTTTCATTTATTTTTATTTTATTCATGTGAATTACTTTTTTACTAGAATTACTTATAGATAATGAAGTTAAGCCTGTATATTTTCTTTTGACGCTATTATTTTTTTCATTATTTCGATTTTTATTATAATTATTATTTTTCTCAGATATATTACCTTTTTTGATCTCATTTTTTTTTAATAATTCCTTTTCATCTATTTCAATTTTATTACTTTTTATATATTTCTCTTCATTATTTTTTATTTTTTTTGTTTCTTTACTTTTATTAGATATATTTAGGAAATTTTGAATTTTAGTTCTATTGTCATCCTTGTTGATTAATTCATACAGTAAACTCTCTTGACTTTTAATTTTTTTGTATTCACAACTGTTTTTTTCATTTATTTTTATTTTATTTATATTAAATAATTCATTATTATAACTATTTGTAGATGGTGAAATTAAACCCTCATATTTCCTCTTGATATTATTATTTTTTTCATTATTTCGATTTTTATTATAATTATTATTTTTCTCAGATATATTACCTTTTTTGATCCCATTTTTTTTTAATAATTCCTTTTCATCTATTTCAATTTTATTACTTTTTATATATTTCTCTTCATTATTTTTTATTTTTTTTGTTCCTTCATTTTTATTAGATATATTTAGGAAATTTTGAATTTTAGTTCTATTATTGTCCTTGTTGATTAATTCATATAATAAACTCTCTTGAGTTTTAGTTTTTTTGTATTCACAACTATTTTTTTCATTTATTTGTATTTCATTCATATTAATTATTTTTTTACTAGAATTATTTGTAGATAGTGAAATTGAGCCTGCATATTTTCCTTTGACGCTATTATTTTTTTCATTATTTCGATTTTTATTATAATTATTATTTTTCTCAGATATATTACCTTTTTTGATCTCATTTTTTTTTAATAATTCCTTTTCATCTATTTCAATTTTATTACTTTTTATATATTTCTCTTCATTATTTTTTATTTTTTTTGTT
>NW_021628745.1:0-6453 GCF_900005765.1 Plasmodium relictum | reverse complement strand
GATTGTAACGACGAGCTTTTCCTTGTACTTTAATAGCAACTTTATATTTATCAATGGGTTTCATATTTTTGTTTTCCCAAAGTTTAACACTTTTCTCCGATAAAATTTTCATTTTATCTTTATCTTTCTGATCACTTAAATCAGATTTATCAATGAAATTTTGTATAATTTCTTGATTTGATTTTTCCACTTTTTCCTTTGTATTCTCAGCTTGAACTTCCATGATATATGCATGTTTTTCATCTTTATCTTGAATAATATATCCTAATTGTTTCATTATATTCATGCTAAGTAAAATAAGTGGTTTACTTTCTTCAATAATAACAAACCTCATTTTAATTGTTTTGTTATTAGATAGCATTTTTACTACAACCTTTTTAGATTTTCTTGCATTATTACGAGTAAATAATCCTCTAATTGAAAAAGGTGGAATTGTGAAATCAGTCTTTATATTTAATTCTTTTGCAGTGTGAGTTGATATAGTACTTACATCTGCTCCTGAGTCTAGTAAAATATTTATTACTTTTCCATTAACTTCTACTAATCGTCTTCTATATTTCTCACAATTTTGATTGTCTTCACAGTATTCGATTCTGTTAACACAAGACATATTTCCTTCTGATTTTTCTGAATAATCATAGTCTTCGGACTCTTTTGCTGATTCATCTTGTTCACTAATCTTGTGAACTCTATTTCGTTTTCTAGTAATGTCTTCATCACTTTCCTTAACTTGTTGTTTTTCTTTATACCTTTCTTTAGCCCTTTCTTTTTGTTTTGTGATATATTTCATCTGTTTATCAAGATATCTTTGCATTTGACGGATTTTTTGAAAATTAGTTTAATTTTTAAACATTTTAACATGCATATAATATATTTTATTTGTTATTGTTCCCTTAATTTCATCTTCATTATCTCTTAATACATTCTTTTTTCATACCTTCGCTAAGTTTCCTATTATATTACAATTTTTACATCTTTCTTTATGATGAATGCCATCTTTCTTTAAATGATCCCCTTCTCCACAACAATAACATTTATTATAATTTTGTTTTCTATCCTTATTGATACCATTATCTTTATAAATTTTATTTGTGGCTACTATACATATATCCGTATTTTTACTTATTTTTAATCTTTTATTTTCTAAATTTAACAAATATTTTTTTATGTCTCTAAACTCTTCATTTATTTCCTGATCTATTATTTGTTTTTTTTTAAAGTTTTTTCTGGAACATATCTTTTAAAATGTCTCTAAATAGTCTGTCTATTTATGCCATTCTTTACCTTAAAGCATAAAAATCCAAGAGCATATGAATTACAATATGATATTCTTTGTGCGTTGTATAATTTTCTTGTTATAATAAATTTTTCGTCTCCATCCTCAAATAATATTTTAGTTAATTTAATCTAAAATTGCAACATATTAACTATTTCATTATCCATTGATAAATTAGATAAATCATGTGCATAAATATTTTATGTTAAAGACTCTAATATTATACAAATCTTCACTCTAGATATTCCTTGCATCTTTGCTTTCATTTCGAATATCCTAAACCAATTAAATTAATGTTATAAAAATCTATCACTTAATTTTGGAAGTCCTTGAGATCCTTTGGTTCTTACTTTGTCTCCATTGCTTCTAATTTTAAAAAACATACGGTTAATTAAGTTTTATTATATCAACAAAAATTTCCAATCCAAGGTTTGACAATTCCTTGTTCATTTTGGGCTTGATAACATAATAGGGTTCTGTTTGCGCCAGTTTCGGATTTCCTGCTGTTGTCGTCAATTGATTTATTAATAGCCTGTTTAAAGACTTTTCTAGAGTATTGAACAAACAAATTAATAAAGAACATGTATAACTAAATATACGTTTATATATATATATATATACTTATTTTTTTTTATATATACAATACCTTCTTATGATCCATAATATTTAATTTGAATTAAATTATGCTACATAGTTTAACATGCATGTTAAACTGTTATAAATTATTTTTTATTTATAAAGAATTAGTATATTCTTTTAATTAAAAACACCTACAATTTGTTAACATATAACAAAAGTTAAAACTGTGATTTATTCAATACTATTTCAATATATATATACATCGAATACAACATAAACGTTATACTTTTTCATATCTTAAGTTTTTATGTAAGTAAAAACTAATTCTCTCTTTTAATTCGAACAAACATCAACCGACATATATATATATATTTTTTTTTTTAATTAGCGTTAGAGCATAGCTAACTTACTTTTTCATGACTCATAGCTCATTTTGCCTTACAAAAGGTTAATAACAATTTTTTTATTAACCAATACTCAATGATGTTTTTCAAAGTAATAAATAAACATAAAATACTTAAAAAGATTAATTGTTCTAAAAACTTTTGTATATCTCAAATTAAAGATAGTTTATATATATATATATATATTAACTGTTTATTTTTCTTTTTATGACTATTCTTATAATTTTAAGAGTAATTATTATAGATTTCACATAAATACTTATTCAATGGTGGATAATGTACAAGATAAAATCTTTATGGTAACAATGTCTGTCTTTAAATTCCAAAGGTATTTTTTGCATGCAATAAAATATTAAAAAAGAAAAATTATTTTTTAAGAGAGTAATTTTTTTTTTCTTTTTAGAAAGAGATTAATCTTCTAGTTTATAAAAAAATTAGTAATATATGTTAAACATATATTGTGCGAGATATAAACATTAAATATTAATAAACTTTAATTAACTATTAAAGTTTTAGTAATATATATTAAGAGTAATAAAACTCAATTTAGTATAAATATTTATACTTACTATTTATTAATTTGTTTATTCAATGATTCAATAAATCATTAGAATAGCAAATTAATAAATCACTTGTTAATTTTGTTAAATTTACTTTTATTCATTTAAAAAAAAAAAGAGATAATTATTATTATATCTTTTTTAATATAAAATAAGATATTTTTAATGGAAATATTTTTGTAAAATTTTTTTTGTCAAATTGAGTTAATTTTTAAATAAAAAAAAATTAAATTCGAAATTTAAAAGAAAAATAAAAAGGATTTTATTTTTATTAATATATAATTTTTACTTTTTTTTCTAAAATACTTTTAATAACTATAAATTTATTTATTTATTTTAATTAATTATTTTCCGTAATCAATAATTTTGATGAGAATTTAAATTTTTAGTAAAAATAAAAGTGTATTTATATTAAAGTAAATAAATGCTTCCATAATAATAATTTCTCAGCTATGTAAACTATACATATAACTTTATGTATTAATAGCATAAAATATTTTTATAATAATTAAAATCAATAGAGACATTTCTATATGCTATTTATTAATATGTTAGTTCAGTTTCTAGTAAAGCCATTGAACTAGTAATTAATGAATCATATATACAATAAAAAAAAAAATAAAAAAATAATAATTTTTTTTATACATTATGTACATAAAAAAAAAATTCTTTTTTTTTTTTGTTGTAAGCTGATTTTAATTATATTTAATTTAATTTAAAAAAAAAAAATTTTTTTTTTGGGCAATTAAATTTTGCCAATCAAGTTAATTTTTGAAATCGTGAAAAATTAAATTTAAAGTTTGAAAGAAACCAGAAAGGATTTTATTTTTATTAATATTTAATTTTTTTGTGTTTTTTAAAAGAATGTTAGTAACTCTAATATAATTTTGTTATTTTATTTAAAAAATTATTTTATATACAATCAATAGTTTTAACATGAGTTTAAATTTTCAATAAAAATAAGGATAAATTTTTATTAAAGTGGATACTCCAAAACATTAAATGCTCGGTTATGTAAGCTATATGTATATATTTTACTTGTAGCATAAATATATTTTTAGTACAATTAAAATTAGTGGAGACTATTCTTTATGCTCTTTATTAATTAGTTTGCTCAATACTATATCAAAGTCATTAAGTAGTCAATTGATGACTCAATAATTAAATTTTTTAAATAACTCATTTATTTTCAAATAATGATATTTCTTTATTAATAATATATATGTTATGCATGCTTATGCCTAACAAATGCCATATATTTTTTAACTACATTACTGTGTTTTAAGCAAGTTATGATTACATGCATTTTTTGAACAAATGAAAAGTCACCAATTTTTAAATTATATGATTGCAATGTAAATAATTTATATTATTTATATAAATTAGTTGAAAAGGCTTCATTATTTTATTCATTTTACCTTTTATTTAGATAAAATAAAATTTGTAATTTGGATAACATTTAGAAAATCAAAATTAGTAAAAATATTTTAGTAAATCTTTTGAAAAATATAAAGTAAATAATTTTTTAAGATTATGCTAGTATCTATGAAAAAAAAAAAAATGGATTATATTTTGCTTAGTATATAGGTTTTTATATAATAAAATAAGGAAAAAGCAAAAGAGAACTTTAAATATTATTTATATAATTGTTTTTTATTTTAACTATATGATTTATTAAACTTATTACAATTTATCACTTAAAAATAAGTGTATTAATAAATAAAAATGGGAAATTAATTTTTATTCAAATGCTTAAACATGTTTTTAAGTATGAGAATCAAAGTAATTAATTGAAAAATATAATAACATAAGCTTAATTCGATATATAAAAATATTTATGCCTAAGTTTAATAGGAAAACATAATATTTTGATATTTTTTGAATAAAAGTCTAATCATTTATCTTATTATAATAATTTAACACATAAAATTCGTTGTACTAATATTTTTTCAATTCCATGAATATAAAATGAAAAGATATATATATTTATTTAAAGTTAAATTAAAGCATAATGTGTATTACATTAGAAGTGTAATTGAGTTTTACTATATCAATAATATGTTTTCTTTTTCTTTTTTTTAATTTTAATAAAAAATAAGTATCATATATATGAAAAAAATGTTATATACTAATTTTTTTTTTTATTCCTTGCAATACTTTATATTGATTAATATTTGTATTTCACAAGAACAACAGAATGATAATTTAGATTTATTTTCAGAAAAGTATATAATTTTGGATATTTTCATTTGAAAAAGCACTTATTTTAATTTAATATTACATATGTATATAAAATTTTTATTTATAGAATAAGTTCAAATAATTATACAAGAGAAATGTTTCCTGGTATAAGAAATTCGATTTATACAACAAATATAGAACAAGATGAAACTCTTGACTTAGTAAACACATCTATTAATTTCCTTACGAAACAGTATATTCTCTTTAAAATATTTTCACATGTACCATTTTTATATTAATTCAATATTTTATTCTTGTATATATTTTTTTGTCTATTTTAGAAATAATTTAGCTACTGATGATGAAGATGATCCTTTTAACATGAGCTTAGTTGACACAATGAATAATTTAGAGAAAAGTGAATCAAATGGTATAAAAAATATTATGGATGAAGTACAAAGTACATTAATAGATTCACTAATAGAACCTTTCTATTCATTCTTTGAAAAGTATATATTTTTTTAGATATTTTAACTTAATTTTTCATTTTAACTAAAGTTTTTATGTATATGTAATGTGTTTTATTTTTAGTGAACACTCAAATATTCATACTGAAAAAGAGTCTTGTAACACAAGTCTAATAGGTACAAAAAACGTAGAACATGAAGACCTTGTTGAATTACAAAATATTTTGGATGAAATTCTAAATACATCACCAGATTCACGAATAGAATCCATTGATTTATCCCTTGAACGGTATATGCTTTTTATATATTTCAATTTTTTATTTTAACCAAAGGTTTTATGTGTATTTGATATGTTTTATTTTTAGGGACTATTCAACTATTCAAACGGAAAAAGAGTCTTATCGAATAAGTTTAATGGGAACAAAAAATGTAGAACATGAAGACCTTGTTGAATTACAAAATATTTTGGATGAAATTCTAAATACATCACCAGATTCAAGAGAAAAATCCATCGATTTATCCCTTGAACAGTATATACTTTTTATATATTTCAATTTTTTATTTTAACCAAAGGTTTTATGTGTATTTGATATGTTTTATTTTTAGGGACTATTCAACTATTCAAACGGAAAAAGAGTCTTATCGAATAAGTTTAATGGGAACAAAAAATGTAGAACATGAAGACCTTGTTGAATTACAAAATATTTTGGATGAAATTCTAAATACATCACCAGATTCAAGAGAAGAATCCATCGATTTATCCCTTGAACAGTATATACTTTTTATATATTTCAATTTTTTATTTTAACCAAAGGTTTTATGTGTATTTGATATGTTTTATTTTTAGGGACTATTCAACTATTCAAACGGAAAAAGAGTCTTATCGAATAAGTTTAATGGGAACAAAAAATGTAGAACATGAAGACCTTGTTGAATTACAAAATATTTTGGATGAAATTCTAAATACATCACCAGATTCAAGAGAA
>NW_021628744.1:0-6490 GCF_900005765.1 Plasmodium relictum | reverse complement strand
TTTTTTTGATAAAAGTCTAATATAATTCATATAATTATAATAATTTAACATATAAAACGCATTATACTAATACTTTTCCAATTCTATAGATATAAAAAAAAAATATGTATTTTTATTTAAAAACTAAGTTAAAACATTGTGCGTATTATACTAGAAGTGTAATTGGATTTTATTATATCAATAATAAATTTTCTTTCTATTTTTTTTAATTTATGCAAAAAATAATTATGATAAATTCAAATAGAAAATGTTATACATTAATTTTTTTTTTTTATTCCTTACAATATTTTATATTAGTTAATATTTGCATTTCACAAGAACTACAAGAGGGGAACCCATATTTATTTTTAGAAGAGTATATAATTGTTTGATATTTTCATTTGAAAAAGCATATATTTTAATTAAATATTACATATGCACTTAAATTTTTTATTCACAGAATATCTTCAAATATTCATACAAGAGAAAACTCTCCTAGTATGAGAAATTTTATTGATGCAGTAAATATAGAGAAAGATGAAATTCTAAGTACATTATCAGATTCACAAATACAACCTGTCAATTTACATCTTGAACAGTATATACTTTTTATATATTTTAACTTAATTTTTTATTTTAACTGAAAGTTATATGCATATATAATATGATTTATTTTTAGTGAAAACTCAACCATTCATACTGAAACAGAATCCTCTAGTATAAGTTTAATGGGTACAGAAAATGTGGAATATGAAGATTATGTTGAATTACAAAATGCATTAGGTGGAATTCTAAGAACATTACCAGATTCACAAATACCTTTCAATTTGCCTCTTGAATAGTATATACTTTTTATATATTTTAACTTAATTTTTTATTTTAACTGAAGGTTATACACATATATAATATGATTTATTTTTAGTGAAAACTCAACCATTCATACTGAAATAGAATCCTCTAGTATAAGTTTAATGGGTACAGAAAATGAAAAACATAAAGATTCATATAATTCACAGCCTATTTTAAATTATTCATCAGTAACTTCCAATTATTTGAAAGGAGAATTCCTTAACTTACTCTCAGAAGAGTATATTAATATATTTTCACATGGAAAATGTTTCATTTTTATTTAATATCTTATATATATATGTAATTTCTTTTTTTTTAGTCAATGTTCAACTATTAATTATGAAGATATAATTCCCACTACTAGCAATTTAATGATCCCAGAAAATGTAGGAAATGAAGAATATATTGAATTACAAATTATTCCCGTTGATTTTCCCATAGAAAAGTACATATCCTCTTGATTATTTTCATACATATAATATTTTATTTTAAATAAATATTCTATGTACAATATTCCTTTTAGACAATTTTACTATTTAATATTAAGGAAGAGTTTTCTAGTACAAACAAGTTAATTCACATAACAAATGAAAAATCTAATGAACTAGAAATATTCTTCCTAATTTTTCCATGAATCACGATTTTTTTAAATATTTTCACATATAAAATTTCTTGTTTTAATTAAATATTCTCATATGTATGTATATGTATTTTCCTTTTAGACATGCTACAACTATTAACTATAACGAAGATATGAGCTCAGTAGATGAAATTGAACAAATATCAGGAGAATATATGGGAAATGAAAAAAATGAGGAAAAACTTGATGAACAAATTCGTGAAGAAAATATATTTGAAGAAAAAAACTTCTTTGATGATTTATCTGTTATCAAGTACGCATTTCTTTGAGTGTCTGAAAAAAATTTATCTTGAATATTATATATATATATATATTTCTATTACTTTATTTTTAGTTCTAGTATAGATATTAGTAGTGATAATAAAAATTCATACAAAAAAAAAGGAAAGAAGAGAAGTTACGAAGACATTGATAATTTAGGTGATCATAATATTGAAGAAGATATATGTATTGAGCCAAAAAAAAATTATGTTTATAATCAAATTGCTGAAGATTTTGTTCTTTCTCTTTCAAATATTTTCAAAATACAAATTAACTGTTTACCAGATAATGTAGTTCCAAGTTTACAAAAACTAAGAGATATATTAAGCGATGACAATAAAAGTACAAATAATAATATAGAAAAAAAAATTAACATAAACATTTTGCCATTAAGAGAGATTATAACTGAGGAAATAAAAAAAATTAATCCTTCTGACCTAAGAGCAATAAAAGAATACTATGATAAAAATATAGAAGGAGAAAAATTATTAAGAATCATTAATAACAATATTTTGTTATTTAGACATAAAACGAACCATAAATTTAATATAAAAGCAATGTATGAAAGAATAAATAAAATTTTAAAAATTTTTGAGGATTTAGCTATTGAGCATGAAAATTTGCGGGACTTATATAATTTAAAATCAGCTATTGTGAATAATCTCATGTACAATAAATTATTTTCTATTGCATTTATTCAACCATCAAGAGTCTTTAAACGTATTTTTGAAATATTGAAATGCATGGATAAATTAATAGAATGTTCAGAAAAATCAATTAAAAATGGATTTAAATTAATAGATTGTGATTATTTTCGTACTACTCAAAAGATTATATTTAGTCTTCATAAATCAATGACTGCAACTATTGCAAGTAATTTGATTAAAATTGACGATATTTTGAAAACATTGAATTTATCATATAAAGACCACGATATAATAGTAAAAACTATTTTTTATTTTTTTAAAAAAGAAAACGTAAAAAATAAGGAAAAATTAAAGCTTTACATAAATAAACCTTACGAAAAAAATTCTTTAGAAGCAATTTATAATTTTTTATTAGAAGAAGAAAAAAATGTTACATACTACTATAATGAAGCGTTTAAAATTTTTAATTTAAATTTAAGTGACAAAAATAGGGGAAGCATGATCTTCGATGATTTAATAAATAACAGAAATACTGCAGATAGTTTATTCTCTCTTTATGAAACTCTTATAAAATTAATAGGAGGTTTATTTTTTAAGAAACAATTAACCATTATTATGAATATACGTAGATCATTACTTAATATGAGTTTATTGAGAAAAAGGAAAAATATTTCAGATGCAAAAAATTTAAATAAAGAACACCAATTAGATTTGCTCTCTCAAATAGAAAAAGAAAAATGTAAAATGGAAAAAATTAAGCTTAATATAAGAAATTTATATTTATTGGTTACTACAAAAAATGAAATAAAACGTATTCAAGTATCAAGCTCTTTAATAAATAAAATAAATGAAATTATATCAATTTTACGTTTCATTTGTAAAATAAAATATAAAGATATAGATAAAATTGATCTTAATAAAAAAAAAAGGGCTGGTATGGAAAATATTTTGCTTGCACTATATTATGCCAACCAAAGGCTTTCAAAGTTTACTGAAAGTGAAATACAATAAAAATATATATTCAAAAAAAATTATTTTTTAGTGAATTCATGAACAGAAATAATTTTTCCATGTATGATTTATTAATTGACTGTTTGGTTAATAAAAGATGTTTTGTCCTTTTATAATAAAGTTATCTTACAAGTCAACCATACCCTAACGCCATTTGAAAAAAAAAAAAAATATATATATTGCTATATTTTTTTTTATTTATTTTACTTTCATATATCTTTGTAATTTAAAGAAAAAAAATTTAATTTATTTTTTTATGTGTGAAGTTTTGGAATTAAAAGATTGTTAATTTTTGTTTAAAAGATAAAAAAACTAATGTATAAAAAGTATAGTGTTTATCTTATTGATTTATTAATTGCCTTCTGGTCTAAGAATAAATTCATTGCCCTTAATATGCTGTTTTAAGTTCTTGATAAAACTTATTTACATATGTGCATAATTAATTGAATAGTAATAATCAATTAATAAGACCAAATTCTATTTTATCTTACTGTTTTATTAATTTCTCGCTCAATGACTTTGCTAGAGTATTGGTTAATAAAATTTGTTATTAACCTTTTACAGTACACTAAGCTAGTTTACTACTTGTGTACGTACAAGTTAGACATGCACTGATTGGTTAACAAAAGATATTATTGATCTTTTGTAGTACACTAAGCTAGGTTACTGGTAGTTATATACAAATTAGTCATGTACTTTGTAATTAAAAAAAAAAAAGAAATTAAGGTTGTTGATTAACTTTTGTTCGAATTAAAAAGAGAATTAATTATTGTTACTTATAAAAACTTAGATATAAAACCAATTATGTTTATGTTATATTCAATGTATATGTTTGAAATAACATTGTATAAATTAAAGTTTTGATTTTTGTCAATTGCTATGAATTGTATATATGTTTTTAATTAAAAGAATAAACTGATTCTTTGTAAATAAAAACTCTTTTATAACAGTTTAACATGTCTATTAAAAGATTCAGTAAAATTTAATTCAAATTAAATATTATGCATAATAAGAAATCATTATATATATAATAAAACAAGTATATCTATATATATTTAAAAATGTATATTTATTTATACATGTTCTTTGTTAATTTGTTTGTTTAATACTCTAGCAAAGTAATTAAGCAGCCAAATAATAAATTACTACTCTACAAAAATCATTGAATGGCTAATTAATAAATTAGCTATATAAATTATATGTTCAAAATATATGTATTAATAATATAAATATATTTTTACATTAATTAAAATCAATGGAGAAATCTCTGTATTCTTTTAAAGTTATAGAACAAGAAATTAATTAATCATATATTCATCTTGTGCTATTTATTTAAGGAAATATATATATATTTTTTCTTTTTTTGAACTTAATTTGATGGAATTTTTAATGCATATTTATAAAATAATTTATATCATAACCGTTTTATCATTTTATTATAATTTTTTTTTTAAAAACTAATAAAAAGAGTATTATTCATATTTTCCTTCCAAGAATTATGATATTACATTTTTTAAAAGTTTTAGAAGTTAAAAAATTTATAAAAAATGAAATCAATAAAATAATAATAAAAAATAAAAATAATTATAATTATAATTATAATTATTTTAATTAATCAGAAATTTTATGAATAGATAAAAAAAATTCACATGATAAAAATTTATAGATATAAGGAAAAATTTTTTAATAAAATAAAAACTAAATCAAAAGAATGAAAGGAACTAATTATCATGATAGAACAATTATTATATAAACTATAATCTGTTAAATATAATTTAATGACGCTACAATTATTATTAATGTTTTATAAATAGAAAGTTGTTAATTTTTAATAAAAATATGAAATGCGATTGAAATATATAAATGTAAACATGCAACTCCTAATTACCAAGTAAATAATATGATATATATGAAAAATAAAAAGAATTAAAATTATAAAAGTAATGTAATTTGATATTTTTGAGTTATAATAGTAGTATTATTTTCAGTGAGATAACAATTTAGTTAAAATCCTTCTATTTTAGGAAAAATGAAATGTAAACTGAGAACATGCACATGCAATACCAAATATTCTTTATAAATAAAATATTTAATCAATATGTGGATTTATTAATTGCTTTCTTAATGACTTTGCTAGAATATTAAACAAACAAACAGAGAGCATGCATAAATGTATATACGTTTTTAAATATATATATAATCATTTCTTATGATGTGTAATATTTACTTTGAATTAAATTGTATTGCATCTTTTAATAGACATGTTAAACTGTTATAAAAGAGTTTTTATTTACAAAGAATCAGTTTATTCTTTTAATTAAAAACATACATACAATTCATAACAATTAACAAAAGTCAAAACTCTAATTTATTCAATGTTATTTTAAAAATATACATTGAATATAACATAAACATTATACTTTTTCATTCATTAAGTTTTTCATGTAACACGAATTAATTCTCTTTTTAATTCGAACAAACGTCAATAGATAATCCCCCCCCCCAAAAAAAAAATAAATAAATCTTAATTTTTTTTTTTAATTATAAAGAGGTATATACAATAAAATAAACAAAACAAAAAAAAAATATCTTTATATATATTTTTTTTTTTTTTAACTAGCGTTGGTTAATAAAAGGTATTATTAACCTTTTGTAGCATGCTAAGCTAGTTGCTAGTTGTATACGTACAAGTTAGCCATGCACTGACGCTAGTCTTATAAAAAAAAAAAAATAAAGTTATTTTTTTTTTTGTTTGTTTATTTATATATATATACATCTTTGTAATTAAAAAAAAAAAAAAATTAATATATTTTTTTTTTTTGGAGTTTTTTGAAAGTTATGTTATGTTATGTTATAATATGTTTTAATTTTTAGTGTAAATAAAAATTAAAAGAAAGAAATGTTAACTTATTAAAACTTAAGAGATAAGAGAAATCTTTATGTATTATTCAATGTATATCTTGAAATAACATTGAATATCATAAAATTTTGACTTAATAAATTGTTATAAATTGTTTGTATGTTTTTAATTAAAAGAAGATATTAATTCTTTGTAAATAAAAACTCATTTATAGCGGTTAACAGGTTTATTAAAAGATGCAGT
>NW_021628743.1:0-6511 GCF_900005765.1 Plasmodium relictum | reverse complement strand
TAATAAAGAGCATGTATAACTAAGTATACGTTTATATATATATATATAAACGTATACTTAGTTATACATGCTCTTTATTAATTTGTTTGTTTAATACTCTAGCAAAGTCATTAAACGGGCAATTAATAAATCAATAACTAAAATATTTGATTCTAAATACTTGCTTTCAAATTTCTATTAAAATACAACTGAAATAAGATTGAACACAATAATAGAGAAATCTAAGTAAAAAAATCAATCATTAGTTTCTAAACATTTATTTGTTTCTATAATCTCTTTTATTATAGAAAAATTAAATATTCTAAAAAGAAAAATCTCTTCATTTATTCGTAAAACATTTTAATAAATACTTTTAAAATATAAAAACGTTCTTAAGATTAAATATTTAGTATATTTGATGAACAAAAATGTCAACAAGAACAATTTTTTATTACTTATAATTAATTTCATTTTAGTTAAATTTTTTATTTTTATTGAAGCTTCAAATAATAAAAATGAAAACATTCATTTTAAATCACCTAAATTTTTCATTTATATATGTGCCCTTATAGATATTCTTCTATTATATGTTCTTTTAAATTGTACTAATTTATACAAATTTATAATATATATTAATATATAAATATATTTAATCTTTAATCTTTTGCTAAAATATTTCAATTTTTATATTTCATATATTTTACTATATTTTTTTTTTTTTTTTATGTGAAAAAAAAATTTGTAAAAATTAAAAATTTTTTTTGTTAATTTTTTTTTTTTTAAAAATAAATCATTCAAATTATTTAAAATCAAGCAGTTTTTTTTAATTTTTTGAAAAAAATTTTATAATTATATTTTTTTTGAAATTTTATCAAAATAATTATACCAAAAGAAAAATTTAAATGTTTTCATTAACTAAATAGATATTATTTTTTTAAATTATCGTATTTTTCTAGAATTTTTTTTTGAATTTTTCCATTTTTTCTTCTTTTTTTAAATATTATAATTTATGTTATTGGTTAATAAAAGCTATGGATTAACCTTTTTCAGCACAATATGCTAGGTTACTATACGTGTATATACAAGTACCCATGCACTGACTGATTAACAAAGGATATTATAATTTTTATAGTATACTAAGCTAGTTTGTTGTATGTGTATGTACAAACTAATATATACTGACACTAATAAAAAAAAAAAAAATATATATATACATATTTTTTTTTTGTTTGTCTATTTTGTTTTTGAATTATTAAAAAAAAAAAAAAAATTTTTTTTTTTTTTTTGGTGAGAAAATTTTTAGTAAATAAAAATATATTTATCTTTTATAAAAATAAAAGATAAAATTAATAATGTTTTGTTATGATCAAATTATTATAGTTTGTTTGTATGTTTTTAATTAAAAGAATAAGTAATTCTTTATAATTAAAAACTCATTTATAATAATTAACAATTTTATTAAAAGAGGTAATAAAATTTAACTCAGTCATAAATGCTCTTTATTAATTTGTTTGTTTAATACTCTAGCAAAGTCATTAAACGACCAATTAATAAATCAATATGTTAAATAATTCCTGTATATTTTTTTCAGGAATGATGTAACAAATATATGGAGGATTATGATTGAAATTTTATTTGAACAAGAAAAATTTATTCACTTTATATTAATAAATCACATTAAAACAAATGTAAAAAAGTTATTCTATATATATTATGAAAATGATTATAAATTTAAATAAATATTTCTTTTTAATAAATTTTGAATTAATACAAAAAAAAAAAGAAAAAGAATTTTTTTGAATAAAGGACAACTCAAAGAATACTTTTTAAAGATATAATTGCATGTAAATATAATTTTAAATAAATAATACATGAAACTTATTTTTTGTAGATTCTGAAATGGAATTGCTATATTATAACATACTAAATAAAAAAAAAAATTGTATTTTTTCATTACAAGATAATTAAATCATTAATCAAGAATTATTTTTAGTTTTTTTTTTTTTTCTTTTTATTAATTGCACACATTTAATATATTTGAAAATTTTACAGAATATATTCCTGATTTATTAATTGTCTGCTTAATGGCTTTGTTAGAGTATTGAACAAATAAATTAATAAAGAGAATGTATAGATAAATATACGGATTTTTATTTATATATACTTATTTTATTATATATATAATAGCTTTTTATAATATATAATATTTTTTAATTTGAATTAAATAATTCTGTGTTGCGAAACAGTCATATGTTTACTTTTATAAATATGTTTTTATTTACAAAAGATAAGTATATTATTTTAATTAAAAACATACAAAAAATTTACAACAAAAATTAAACTTTAAGTTATTCGGTGGTATTATTTTTTTTACTAGTAAGAGATAGAAAAAAACTTTTGTAAAGAATATATTATAGTCATTGGACAACTTTAAATATAATAAAGAATAAAATAATATAAGGAATATTTTACAAGATGTTACTTATTCAAATAGTTTAGATAATTAATCAGAATAATATAATTGTATTAGAAATAATATCATATTTAATAGCAGCAATTTTGTATATCTTTAGTATAGTTTATGTGCTTATTTATAAAAGAATAATACATAGAATTATAGTTAAGTGGAGACAAAGAAATAAAGATCAGAGATGAAATAATGGTAATCATGGGGGTAAAAATACCACTGTAAATTTGAAAAGAACAATAGAGAAGCTAGATTTAAATCTGATTTCGGTAATAGCTCATCGTAAAATTTTGTGTAATTTCAGCATTAAAAAAGGATATGATATCCTGATTTATTAACTAGATGTTCAAATGATTTTAAGGTATATTAAACAATTAAATTAATTATGAGAATTTAGGAAATATTTTAATTTATTTTATTTACTATGAAATTATTTGTTATAGATAATTTTATGATCCCTATATATCTTCACTATATAATATAAAACCCTTGAATTAATTATATATTGAATAAATATAGAACTTTTATCAATGCTTCAAAAACTTATCACTATGTTTGTAAACTTTACCTCAAATTCTTATCTACTTAAAATATTATTATCATCATTTATCATGTAATAATATATATATATATATATAAAATGTAATACCTAAGAAAATTATATGTATATGTTTTTTTTTATGAATAATTTTTTTTTTGTTTTTTTCTTGTATTCATACTATTTTTCTTTAGTGTATATATTTAAGCATTTATACTTCAGTGTATCAATTTCATCAAATACCTCACATACACAACTAAATTTTTAGCTACTTTCTATTTCTTATCATTGAAAATTTAAGAAAGTTCAACACTTCTTATTGGGTATTCGCTGAATAGGCAATTAATAAAGCATCATTAGAAACATATCTTAGTCATATAGTGAATTGATTCCATAACAGGAATTCAGGAATTGTGGAGAAAATAAAAAAGCAAATAAAGATGCATTTTAATAAAGGTTATATAGAGGAATATTTACTACTTTTCTTATGATTACTAGAAATTTTGTAATGAATTCGGAAACATAAATTGTTTGAATCTTATTTATAAATATGTGAGTTTTAATTTATAGTACCTGTTTAGTATATAATTAACTCCTAGTAAATAAGAAATATTAACTTTTTATAAAATAATGATTAGGAAAAAATAAAAGGGTTATCTATGAACGTACTATATTTGAAAGAATGTTCTAATTAATTAGCTAAAAAAAAAATAGTTTGCATATAACATTAAAAAAAAAAATAATTTAATTTTCTTTTAATTCTTGGTTTTTGATTTATTAATTGCCTGTTCAATTACTTCGCTTGAGTATTAAACAAACAAATTTATAAAGAGCATGTATAAATAAATATACGTTTTTTAGTATATATACTTATTTTTACATTATATATAGAAACATTTTTCATATATAACATTTAATTAGATTAAAAAATTCTATATTGCTTGACATATATTTACTTTGACAAATTTATACTTATTTAAAAAGAATAAGAATATTTTTTCTTTTGATTAAGAAACATACAAAAATAATTTATAATAAATAACAGAATTTAATTTTAAGTTATCCAATGTTATTTCAAAATATACAAATTGAATATAACACAAACATTATACTTTTTATTCATTAAAAGAAATAAAAAGCTTTCTTATGGTTATTTTTCATACATTAATTTTTATATTTTAAGTAAAAATTAATTCCTTCTCTCCTTTTTTTTCTAATTATAGAAATATAATAAATAAAATAAACACAAAGCAAATATAGCTATATATATATTTTTTTTTTGATCAATTCCACTGCATGGTTGACTTTTATTTTCCTAACTAGTAAGCTAACTTTATATATTATAAAAGGATTTAACATCTTTTGTTAACTACATATGTATATATACATAATCAAAGGTTTTTATAATGAATATTTAAATTATTATAAAAATTGGGAAAATTTTTTATTAAAGTAGATAAATATCTCTTATAAAATAATTAATATATCAAGGATAATATAAATATTGAAACAAAATTCATTTTTTAAAAAAGTTATAAATAGTTTAAAACATAAACTGTTTATTTCATGTAATTTAATTTAAATTACACAGGATTTTATTACATAAATATTTTTATAATAAAGAAAATTAGTAAAGGCTTCTCTTCATATTCTTTGTTAAATATTTTGTTTCATATTTTTCAAAAATTATGGGGCAGATACTCAATAAATCAAAGGTATATGTATAGTAAGGTTTAAGATACTTTTTATTTTATGCATATTTATTTATTAGTATATAATAGTTTTAAATAGAAAGATTATTTAAAATTTGCTTTTGTATTTTATTTAGATTCGTTTGTATATCAAAAATATTGAAATTATTGTGAGATATAGGATATATAACATCATAATAAATTCTATCACTGAAACACGGAATTCAAATAATATTGCACATAATACATATGAAAAAAATGATTGCAAAAGATAAATAGATGAGGAATTAGTTTTAATTTATTTTTTCATTTGACTAAAATTCTCTCGTTAAATTGTACTTTTTTATTTTCTCTTTTGTTTTTATATCATTTATTGTTCCATATTTATATTCTCCTCTATTTTATTTTACTCATTCCTTGACTCTAAATTTGTCTCTATTATATCTAGTTGTTCATATATTTTAATACTTCGTTTGATGATTTTATTATATTTTTACTTTTTTTTAATTATCTTTTAGCTCCTAAATATATTAAGTTTATTAATTTATTTTTGTAATGCTGCTATCAAAAGAAGTAAATTAAAATGATAGTTAATAAAAGATATCATTAACGTTTTATAATATATAAAGTTAGCTTACTAGTCGAGAAGATACAAGTCAACCATATACTAACTCTGGTAAAAAAAAAATATATGTATATATATATAACTACTCTTTTTTTATTTTATTTTGTATATCTTCTGTAAATATAAAAAAAAAAAATTTTTTTTTTTTTGTTCCTTTTTTAATTGATGATTGATTTATTAATTGCCCGTTTGACTTTGCTAGAGTATTAAACAAACAAGTTAATAAAGAGCATGTATAACTAAGTATACGTTTTTATATATATATATTCATTTTTATTATATATATACATAGTTTCCTTATGATGCATACTATTTAATCTGAGTTAAATTTTACTGACTCTTTTAATAGACTTACTAATTGTTATAAATGAGTTTTTATTTACAAAGAATTACTTATTTTTTTTAATTAAAAACATACAGACAAACTATAACAATTAATAAAGTCAAAATTTTATTTTATTCAATGTTATTTCAAAAAACACATTGAATAATTGGTTAATAAAAGGTATTATTAACCTTTTGTAGTATGCTAAGCTAGTTGCTAGTTGTATACGTACAAGTTAGCCATGCACTGACGCTAGTCCTATATATATAAAAAAAAAAAAAAAAATAAAGTTATTTTTTTTTGTTTGTTTATTTATATATATGTACATCTTTGTAATTTAAAAAAAAAAAAAAAAATTAAATATTTTTTTTTTTGAAGAGTTTTATAAATGTTATGTTATGTTTTAATTTTTAGTGTAAATAAAAATTAAAAGAAAGAAATGTTAACTTATTAAAACTTAAGAGATAAGAGAAATATTTATGTATTATTCAATGTATATTTTTGAAATAACATTGAATATCATAAAATTTTGACTTAATAAATTGTTATAAATTATTTGTATGTTTTTAATTAAAAGAAGATATTAATTCTTTGTAAATAAAAACTCATTTATAACTGTTAATAGGTTTATTAAAAGATGCAGTAAAATTTAACTTCAATTAAATATTATGCATCATAAGAAAACAATATATATATATATAATAAAAACGAATATATATATATAAACGTATACTTAGTTATACATGCACTTTATTAATTTGTTTGTTTAATACTCTAGCAAAGTCATTAAACGGGCAATTAATAAATCACGTATATACAAGTTAGCCATGCATTGGCGCTAGTTAAAAAAAAAAATAAAATAAAGTTATTTTTTTTTTTTTTGTTT